>NC_034196.2:47993819-48271152 GCF_002021735.2 Oncorhynchus kisutch | reverse complement strand
GCTAGATCTACTGTCTCTATATAATATGACAGACAGCTAGATCTACTGTCTCTATTATATTATGACAGACCAGCTAGATCTACTGTCTCTATTATATAATATGACAGACCAGCTAGATCTACTGTCTCTATTATAATATGACAGACCAGCTAGATCTACTGTCTCTATTATATTATGACAGACCAGCTAGATCTACTGTCTCTATTATATTATGACAGACCAGCTAGATCTACTGTCTCTATTATATTATGACAGACCAGCTAGATCTACTGTCTCTATTATATATGACAGACCAGCTAGATCTACTGTCTCTATTATATTATGACAGACCAGCTAGATCTACTGTCTCTATTATATTATGACAGACCAGCTAGATCTACTGTCTCTATTATATTATGACAGACCAGCTAGATCTACTGTCTCTATTATAATATGACAGACCAGCTAATCTACTGTCTCTATTATAATATGACAGACCAGCTAGATCTACTGTCTCTATTATATTATATGACAGACCAGCTAGATCTACTGTCTCTATTATATTATGACAGACCAGCTAGATCTACTGTCTCTATTATATTATGACAGACCAGCTAGATCTACTGTCTCTATTATAATTTGACAGACCAGCTAGATCTACTGTCTCTATTATAATATGACAGACCAGCTAGATCTACTGTCTCTATTATATTATGACAGACCAGCTAGATCTACTGTCTCTATTATATTATGACAGACCAGCTAGATCTACTGTCTCTATTATAATATGACAGACCAGCTAGATCTACTGTCTCTATTATATTATGACAGACCAGCTAGATCTACTGTCTCTATTATAATTATGACAGACCAGCTAGATCTACTGTCTCTATTATATTGACAGACCAGCTAGATCTACTGTCTCTATTATATTATGACAGACCAGCTAGATCTACTGTCTCTATATATTATGACAGACCAGCTAGATCTACTGTCTCTATTATATTATGACAGACCAGCTAGATCTACTACTGTCTCTATTATATATGACAGACCAGCTATCTACTGTCTCTATTACATTATGACAGACCTAGATCTACTGTCTCTATTATATTATGACAGACCAGCTAGATCTACTGTCTCTATTATTTATGACAGACCAGCTAGATCTACTGTCTCTATTATATATGACAGACCAGCTAGATCTACTGTCTCTATTATATTTATGACAGACCAGCTAGATCTACTGTCTCTATTATAATATGACAGACCAGCTAGATCTACTGTCTCTATTATATTATGACAGACCAGCTAGATCTGTCTCTATTATATTATGACAGACCAGCTAGATCTACTGTCTCTATTATAAATGACAGACCACCTAGATCTACTGTCTCTATTATATTATGACAGACCAGCTAGATCTACTGTCTCTATTATATTATGACAGACCAGCTAGATCTACTGTCTCTATTATATTATGACAGACCAGCTAGATCTACTGTCTCTATTATATTATGACAGACCAGCTAGATCTACTGTCTCTATTATATTATGACAGACCAGCTAGATCTACTGTCTCTATTATTATGACAGACCAGCTAGATCTACTGTCTCTATTATATTATGACAGACCAGCTAGATCTACTGTCTCTATTATATTATGACAACCAGCTAGATCTACTGTCTCTATTATATTATGACAGACCAGCTAGATCTACTGTCTCTATTATATTATGACAGACCAGCTAGATCTACTGTCTCTATTATATTATGACAGACCAGCTAGATCTACTGTCTCTATATATTATGACAGACCAGCTAGATCTACTGTCTCTATTATATTATGACAGACAGCTAGATCTACTGTCTCTATTATATTATGACAGACCAGCTAGATCTACTGTCTCTAATATTATGACAGACCAGCTAGATCTACTGTCTCTATTATAATATGACAGACCAGCTAGATCTACTGTCTCTATTATATTATGACAGACCAGCTAGATCTACTGTCTCTATTATATTATGACAGACCAGCTAGATCTACTGTCTCTATTATATTATGACAGACCAGCTAGATCTACTGTCTCTATTATATTATGACAGACCAGCTAGATCTACTGTCTCTATTATATTATGACAGACCAGCTAGATCTACTGTCTCTATTATATTATGACAGACCAGCTAGATCTACTGTCTCTATTATTATGACAGACCAGCTAGATCTACTGTCTCTATTATATTATGACAGACCAGCTAGATCTACTGTCTCTATTATATTATGACAGACCAGCTAGATCTACTGTCTCTATTATATTATGACAGACCAGCTAGCTACTGTCTCTATTATATTATGACAGACCAGCTAGATCTACTGTCTCTATTATATTATGACAGACCAGCTAGATCTACTGTCTCTATTATATTATGACAGACCAGCTAGATCTACTGTCTCTATTAATTATGACAGACCAGCTAGATCTACTGTCTCTATTATTATGACAGACCAGCTAGATCTACTGTCTCTATTATATATGACAGACCAGCTAGATCTACTGTCTCTATTATATTATGACAGACCAGCTAGATCTACTGTCTCTATTAATATGACAGACCAGCTAGATCTACTGTCTCTATTATATTATGACAGACCAGCTAGATCTACTGTCTCTATTATATATGACAGACCAGCTAGATCTACTGTCTCTATTATATATGACAGACCAGCTAGATCTACTGTCTCTATTATATTATGACAGACCAGCTAGATCTACTGTCTCTATTATATTATGACAGACCAGCTATCTACTGTCTCTATTATATTATGACAGACCAGCTAGATCTACTGTCTCTATTATATTATGACAGACCAGCTAGATCTACTGTCTCTATTATATTATGACAGACCAGCTAGATCTACTGTCTCTATTATAATATGACAGACCAGCTAGATCTACTGTCTCTATTATATTATGACAGACCAGCTAGATCTACTGTCTCTATTATATTATGACAGACCAGCTAGATCTACTGTCTCTATTATAATATGACAGACCAGCTAGATCTACTGTCTCTATTATATTATGACAGACCAGCTAGATCTACTGTCTCTATTATATTATGACAGACCAGCTAGATCTACTGTCTCTATTATATTATGACAGACCAGCTAGATCTACTGTCTCTATTATATTATGACAGACCAGCTAGATCTACTGTCTCTATTATATTATGACAGACCAGCTAGATCTACTGTCTCTATTATAATATGACAGACCAGCTAGATCTACTGTCTCTATTATATTATGACAGACCAGCTAGATCTACTACTGTCCTATTATATTATGACAGACCAGCTAGATCTACTGTCTCTATTATATTATGACAGACCAGCTAGATCTACTGTCTCTATTATATTATGACAGACCAGCTAGATCTACTGTCTCTATTATATTATGACAGACCAGCTAGATCTACTGTCTCTATTATATTATGACAGACCAGCTAGATCTACTGTCTCTTTATATTATGACAGACCAGCTAGATCTACTGTCTCTATTATTATGACAGACCAGCTAGATCTACTGTCTCTATTATATTATGACAGACCAGCTAGATCTACTGTCTCTATTATTATGACAGACCAGCTAGATCTACTGTCTCTTATATATGACAGACCAGCTAGATCTACTGTCTCTATTATATATGACAGACCAGCTAGATCTACTGTCTCTATTATATTATGACAGACCAGCTAGATCTACTGTCTCTATTATATTATGACAGACCAGCTAGATCTACTGTCTCTATTATATTATGACAGACCAGCTAGATCTACTGTCTCTATTATATATGACAGACCAGCTAGATCTACTGTCTCTATTATATTATGACAGACCAGCTAGATCTACTGTCTCTATTATATTATGACAGACCAGCTAGATCTACTGTCTATTATATTATGACAGACCAGCTAGATCTACTGTCTCTATTATATTATGACAGACCAGCTAGATCTACTGTCTCTATTATATTATGACAGACCAGCTAGATCTACTGTCTCTATTATATTATGACAGACCAGCTAGATCTACTGTCTCTATTATATTATGACAGACCAGCTAGATCTACTGTCTCTATTATATTATGACAGACCAGCTAGATCTACTGTCTCTATTATATTATGACAGACCAGCTAGATCTACTGTCTCTATTATATTTGACAGACCAGCTAGATCTACTGTCTCTATTATATTATGACAGACCAGCTAGATCTACTGTCTCTATTATAATGACAGACCAGCTAGATCTACTGTCTCTATTATATTATGACAGACCAGCTAGATCTACTGTCTCTATTATATTATGACAGACCAGCTAGATCTACTGTCTCTATTATATTATGACAGACCAGCTAGATCTACTGTCTCTATTATATTATGACAGACCAGCTAGATCTACTGTCTCTATTATATTATGACAGACCAGCTAGATCTACTGTCTCTATTATATTATGACAGACCAGCTAGATCTACTGTCTCTATTATATTATGACAGACCAGCTAGATCTACTGTCTCTATTATATTATGACAGACCAGCTAGATCTACTGTCTCTATTATATTATGACAGACCAGCTAGATCTACTGTCTCTTTATAATTGACAGACCAGCTAGATCTACTGTCTCTATTATATATGACAGACCAGCTAGATCTACTGTCTCTATTATATTATGACAGACCAGCTAGATCTACTGTCTCTATTATATATGACAGACCAGCTAGATCTACTGTCTCTATATAATATGACAGACCAGCTAGATCTACTGTCTCTATTATTTTGACAGACCAGCTAGATCTACTGTCTCTATTATTATGACAGACCAGCTAGATCTACTGTCTCTATTATATTATGACAGACCAGCTAGATCTACTGTCTCTATTATATTATGACAGACCAGCTAGATCTACTGTCTCTATTATATTATGACAGACCAGCTAGATCTACTGTCTCTATTATATTATGACAGACCAGCTAGATCTACTGTCTCTATTATATTATGACAGACCAGCTAGATCTACTGTCTCTATTATAATATGACAGACCAGCTAGATCTACTGTCTCTATTATATTATGACAGACCAGCTAGATCTACTGTCTCTATTATATTATGACAGACCAGCTAGATCTACTGTCTCTATTATATTATGACAGACCAGCTAGATCTACTGTCTCTATTATATTATGACAGACCAGCTAGATCTACTGTCTCTATTATATTATGACAGACCAGCTAGATCTACTGTCTCTATTATATTATGACAGACCAGCTAGATCTACTGTCTCTATTATATTATGACAGACCAGCTAGATCTACTGTCTCTATTATATTATGACAGACCAGCTAGATCTACTGTCTCTATTATATTATGACAGACCAGCTAGATCTACTGTCTCTATTATATTATGACAGACCAGCTAGATCTACTGTCTCTATTATATTATGACAGACCAGCTAGATCTACTGTCTCTATTATATTATGACAGACCAGCTAGATCTACTGTCTCTATTATATTATGACAGACCAGCTAGATCTACTGTCTCTATTATATTATGACAGACCAGCTAGATCTACTGTCTCTATTATATTATGACAGACCAGCTAGATCTACTGTCTCTATTATATTATGACAGACCAGCTAGATCTACTGTCTCTATTATATTATGACAGACCAGCTAGATCTACTGTCTCTATTATATTATGACAGACCAGCTAGATCTACTGTCTCTATTATATTATGACAGACCAGCTAGATCTACTGTCTCTATTATATATGACAGACCAGCTAGATCTACTGTCTCTATTATATTATGACAGACCAGCTAGATCTACTGTCTCTATTATATTATGACAGACCAGCTAGATCTACTGTCTCTATTATATTATGACAGACCAGCTAGATCTACTGTCTCTATTATATTATGACAGACCAGCTAGATCTACTGTCTCTATTAATATGACAGACCAGCTAGATCTACTGTCTCTATTATATTATGACAGACCAGCTAGATCTACTGTCTCTATTATATTATGACAGACCAGCTAGATCTACTGTCTCTATTATATTATGACAGACCAGCTAGATCTACTGTCTCTATTATATTATGACAGACCAGCTAGATCTACTGTCTCTATTATATTATGACAGACCAGCTAGATCTACTGTCTCTATTATATTATGACAGACCAGCTAGATCTACTGTCTCTATTATATTATGACAGACCAGCTAGATCTACTGTCTCTATTATAATATGACAGACCAGCTAGATCTACTGTCTCTATTATAATATGACAGACCAGCTAGATCTACTGTCTCTATTATATTATGACAGACCAGCTAGATCTACTGTCTCTATTATATTATGACAGACCAGCTAGATCTACTGTCTCTTTATAATATGACAGACCAGCTAGATCTACTGTCTCTATTATATTATGACAGACCAGCTAGATCTACTGTCTCTATTATAATATGACAGACCAGCTAGATCTACTGTCTCTATTATATTATGACAGACCAGCTAGATCTACTGTCTCTATTATATTATGACAGACCAGCTAGATCTACTGTCTCTATTATATTATGACAGACCAGCTAGATCTACTGTCTCTATTATATTATGACAGACCAGCTAGATCTACTGTCTCTATTATATTATGACAGACCAGCTAGATCTACTGTCTCTATTATATTATGACAGACCAGCTAGATCTACTGTCTCTATTATATTATGACAGACCAGCTAGATCTACTGTCTCTATTATATTATGACAGACCAGCTAGATCTACTGTCTCTATTATATTATGACAGACCAGCTAGATCTACTGTCTCTATTATATTATGACAGACCAGCTAGATCTACTGTCTCTATTATATTATGACAGACCAGCTAGATCTACTGTCTCTATTATATTATGACAGACCAGCTAGATCTACTGTCTCTATTATATTATGACAGACCAGCTAGATCTACTGTCTCTATTATATTATGACAGACCAGCTAGATCTACTGTCTCTATTATATTATGACAGACCAGCTAGATCTACTGTCTCTATTATATTATGACAGACCAGCTAGATCTACTGTCTCTATTATATTATGACAGACCAGCTAGATCTACTGTCTCTATTATATTATGACAGACCAGCTAGATCTACTGTCTCTATTATATTATGACAGACCAGCTAGATCTACTGTCTCTATTATAATATGACAGACCAGCTAGATCTACTGTCTCTATTATATTATGACAGACCAGCTAGATATACTGTCTCTTTATAAAGACTGACCAGCGAGATCTACTGTCTCTATTATAATATGAAGAACAAGCTAGATCTACTGTTTCTATTATATTTTGAACAAAACCAGCTAGATCTACTGTCTCTATTAGTATATTACAGACCAGCTAGATTCTACTGTCTCTATTATATTATGACAGACCAGCTAGATCTACTGTCTCTATTATATATGACAGACCAGCTAGATCTACTGTCTCTATTATATTATGACAGACCAGCTAGATCTACTGTCTCTATTATTTTGACAGACGAGTAGATCTACTGGTCGCTATTATCTATGACAGACCAAGCTAGAGCTACGGTATCTCTATTCATCATATGACAGACCAGCTATAATCTCTGTCTCTTAATCTATTTTGACAGACGAGCTAGATCTACTGTCGCTATTATCTTATGACTAGACCAGCTAGATCTACCTGTCTCTTTTATATATTATGACAGACCAGCTAGATATTACTGTCTCTATTATATTATTACAGACCAGCCTATTCTCTGTTCTATTATATTATGACAGACCATATAGATCTACTGTCTCTATTATCACATGGACAGAGACAAGCTAGATTTACTATCTTATTATATTATACAGACCAGCTAGATCTACTGTCTCTTTATAAAATGACAGACCCGCTAAAAGTACTGCTCATTAATATGACAGCCAGCTATATCTACTGTCTCTATTCTATTATTACAGACCAGCTAGATCCTACGTCTCTTTTATAAATGACCAGACCAGCTTATATCTACTGTCTCTAATATATTATGACCAGACAGCTAGATCTACTTTCTCTAATATTACGACAGACCAGCCTAGATCTACTGTCTCTATTATCTTATGACAAACCAGCTAGATCTACTGTCTTCTATTATATATGACAGGACCAGCTGGTCACTGTATTTTTATATTATGACGACCCAGCTAGATCTTACTGTCTCTATTATTCATATGACAGGACACGCTATATCTACTGTCTCTATTTATATTATTACACGACCAGCTAGATCTACTGTCTCTTTTATAATACTGACTGGACCCGCCTAGATCTACTGTCTCTATTATAATATGACAGACCAGCTAGATCTATGTTTCTATTATATTTTGACACGACCAGCTAGAACTACTGTCTCTATTATAAATTGACAGACAGCTAGATCTACTGTCTCTATTATAATATGACAGACCAGCTAGATCTACTGTCTCTATTATAATTTGACAGACCAGCGAGATCTACTGTCTCTGTTATAAATGACAGACCAGCTAAATCTACTGTCTCTATTATAATATGACAGACCAGCTATATCTACTGTCTCTAATATATTATGACAGACAGCTAGATCTACTGTCTCTATTATAATATGACAGCCAAGCTATATCTACTGTCTCTATTATAATATGACAGACCAGCTAGATCTACTGTGTCTATTATATTATTACAGACCAGCGAGATCTACTGTCTCTGTTATAAAATGACAGACCAGCTAAATCTACTGTCTCTATTATAATATGACAGACCAGCTATATCTACTGTCTCTAATATATTATGACAGACAAGCTAGATCTACTGTCTCTATTATCTTATGAAGACCAGCTAGATCTATGTCTATATTATATAGACAGACAAGCTATTCTACTGTCTCTCTATTATATTATTACAGCCCAGCTAGATCTAAGTCTTCTTTTATAATATGACATGACCAGCTAGATCTACTTTCTTCTAGTATAATATTGACAGACCAGCTAGATTACTGTCTCTATTGATATTTCATGAACGGACCAGCTAGATTCTACTGCCCTCTATTATAAATTGACAGACCAGCTAGTTTACTGTCTCTATTAATACTATGACAGACCAGCTGATCTACTGTCTCTATCTATAATTTGACAAGACCCAGGAGATCTACTGTCTTGATTTATAAAATGACAGACCAGCTAAATCTATCTCTCTATTATATAGACAGACCGCACTATATTCTACTGTCTCTAATTATATTATCGACAGACCAGCTAAGATCTAATGTCTCTATTATAATATGACAGACCATCTAGAATCTACTGTCTCTATTATAAATGACAGACCAAGCTAGATCTACTGTGTCTATTATATTTTTAAAGACCAGCCTGAGACTACTGTTCTGTTATAAAAGACAGACCAGCTACATATACTGTCTCTCTTATAATATGACAGCCAGCTATATCTACTGTCTCAATTATTATGACAGACCAGCTAGATCTACCGTCTCTATTATATTATGACAGACCAGTTAGATCTACTGTCTCTATTATAATATGACAGACCAGCTAGATCTACTGTCTCTATTATATTATGACAGACCAGCTAGATCTACTGTCTCTATTGTAATATGACAGACCAGCTATATCTACTGTCTCTATTATATTATGACAGACCAGCTAGATCTACTGTCTCTATTGTAATATGACAGACCAGCTATATCTACTGTCTCTATTATATTATGATAGACCAGCTAGATCTACTGTCTCTATTATAATATGACAGACAAGCTATATCTACGGTCTCTATTATATTATTACAGACCAGCTAGATCTACTGTCTCTTTTATAACATGACTGACTAGCTAGATCTACTGTCTCTATTATAATATGGACAGACCAGCTAGATCTACTGTCTCTATTATATTATGACAGACCAGCTAGATCTACTGTCTCTATTATATTTTGACAGACCAGCTAGAACTACTGTCTCTATTATAATATGACAGACCAGCTAAATCTACTGTCTCTATTATAATATGACAGACCATCTAGATCTACAGTCTCTATTATATTGTTACAGACCAGCTAGATCTACTGTCTCTTTTATAACATGAAAGACCAGCTAGATCTACTGTCTCAATAATAGTATGACAGACCAGCTAGATCTACTGTCTCTGTTATATTATGACAGACCAGCTAAATCTACTGTCTCTATTATAAAATGACAGACCAGCTAGATCTACTGTCTCTATTATATAATGACAGACCAGCTAGCTCTACTGTCTCTATTATAATATGACAGACAAGCTATATCTACTGTCTCTATTATATTATTACAGACGAGCTAGATCTACTGTCTCTTTTAAAATTTGACAGACCAGCTAGATCGACTGTCTCTATTATAATATGACAGACAAGCTATATCTACTGTCTCTATTATATTATTACAGACCAGCTAGATCAACTGTCTCTTTTATAATATGACAGACCAGCTCCGGTACCGCTTGCCATGCAGTAGTAGAGAAAACACTCTATGACTGGGTTTGTTTGGATCTTTGACAATTTTTAGGGCCTTCCTCAGACACCGCCTGGTGTAGAGGTCCTGGATGGCAAGCAGCTTAGCCCCAGTGATGTACTGGGCCGTACGCACTAACCTCTGTAGTGCCTTGCAATCAGAGGCCGAACAATTGCCGTACCAGGCAGTGATGCAACCAGTCAGGATGCCCTTGATGTTGCAGCTGTAGAACATTTTGAGGATCTCAGGACCCATGCCAAATCAATTTAGTTTCCTGATGGGGAATAGGCTTTGAAGTGCCCTCTTCACGACTGTCTTGGTGTGTTTGGACCATTCTAGTTTGTTGGTGATGTGGACACCAAGGAACTTGAAGCTCTCAACCTGCTCCACTACAGCCCCGTCGATGAGAATGGGGACGTGCTCGGTCCTTTTCCTGTAGTCCACAATCATCTCCTTAGTCTTCATTACGTTGAGGGAGAGGTTGTTATTCTATCACCTCCCAGCAAGGTCTCTGACCTCCTCCCTGTCTCATCGTTGTTGGTGATCGGGTCTACCACTGTTGTGTCGTCTACAAACTTAATGATGGTGTTGGAGTCATGCCTGGCCATGCAATCGTGGGTGAACAGGGAGTACAGGAGGGGGCTGAGCACGCACCCCTGGGGACCTCCAGTGTTGAGGATCAGCGTGGCAGATGTGTTGCTACCTACCCTCACCACCTGGGGGTGGCCCGTCAGGAAGTCCTGGAGTGATGATAATGATAATAACAATAAAACGAATAATGTCTTTATTCTTTTGGAATTTCTGTGTTATGTTTACTGTTCATTTTTATTGTTTATTTCACTTTTGTTTATTATCTACTTCACTTGCTTAGGCAATGTTAACATGTGTTTCCCATGCCAAGAAACCCTTGAATTGAATCGAGAGAGAGAGGAGTGAGATTGGGAGAGAGAGAGGGGGGGGGGGAGAGAGGAGGGAGATAGATAGAGTGGGGGAAGAGACAGGGGCAAGAGGGGGAGGTAGAAACCATTTACTTGTCCCTCTGTGTCAACATGTCAGAGCAGAGCTGAGCAGAGCGGTCATGTGATACATGCAGGAAGACAGAGTAAAGGGATCAGCATGATGACAGAGACCAAGTTGAAGCTGGTCATGAGATGGGATCAGCATGATGACAGAGACCATGTTTAAGCTGGTCATGAGATGGGAACAGCATGATGACAGAGCCCAAGTTGAAGCTGGTCATGAGATGGGATCAGCATGATGACAGAGCCCAAGTCGATTAATCATTAGTTTAATCACTCAGGTTACATACTGAGTGAGTACAGGCTAGCAGTGAGTTAGTAGAGCTGACATGATGCAGCCCAGACTCCCAGGCTAGCAGTGAGTTAGTGGAGCTAACATTATGTAGCCCAGAATCCCAGGCTAGCAGTGAGTTAGTGAAGCTAACATGATGCAGCCCAGACTCCCATGCTAGCAGTGAGTTAGTAGAGCTAACATGATGCAGTCCAGACTCCCAGGCTAGCAGTGAGTTAGTAGAGCTAACATGATGCAGCCCAGACTCCCAGGCTAGCAGTGAGTTAGTGGAGCTAACATGATGCAGTCCAGACTCCCAGTACAGGCTAGCAGTGAGTTAGTGGAGCTAACATGATGCAGCCCAGACTCCCAGTACAGGCTAGCCATGAGTTAGTGGAGCAAACATGATGCCGCCCAGACTCCCAGGCTAGCAGTGAGTTAGTAGAGCTAACATGATGCAGTCCAGACTCCCAGGCTAGCAGTGAGTTAGTGGAGCTAACATGATGCAGTCCAGACTCCCAGTACAGGCTAGCAGTGAGTTAGTGGAGCTAACATGATGCAGCCCAGACTCCCAGTACAGGCTAGCAGTGAGTTAGTGGAGCTAACATGATGCAGCCCAGACTCCCAGTACAGACTAGCAGTGAGTTAGTGGAGATAACATGATACAGGCCAGCAGTGAATTAGTAGAGCTAACATGATGCAGCCCAGACTCCCAGGCTAGCAGTGAGTTAGTGGAGCTAACATGATACTGCCCAGACTCCCAGGCTAGCAGTGAGTTAGTGGAGCTAACATGATGCAGCCCAGACTCCCAGTGCAGGCGAGCAGTGATTTGGTGGAGAAGACAGGGTGCTCTATAATTGTTTACATTTTTTTATTTCTCCTTTATTTAACCAGGTAGGCCAGTTGAGAACAAGTTCTCATTTACAACTGCAACCTGGCCAAGATAAAGCAATGCAGTGCAACACAGAGTTACACATGGGATAAACAAACGTACAGTCAATAACACAATAGAAAAAAATATATACAGTGTGGGCAAATGTAGTAAGATTAGGGAGGTAAGGCAATAAATAGGCCATAGTGGCAAAATAATTACAATTTAGCAATTAACACTGGAGTGATCGATGTGCAGAAGATGAATGTGCAAGTAGAGATACTGGGGTGCAAAGGAATAAAAAATAAATAACAATATGGGGATGTGGTAGTTAGGTGGGCTATTTACAGATGGCCTGTGTACAGGTGCAATGATCGGTATGCTGCTCTGACAGCTGATGCTTAAAGTTAGTGAGGGAGATATAAGTCTCCAGCTTCAGTGACTTTTGCAATTCTTTCCAGTCACTGGCAGCTGAGAACTGGGAGGAAAGGTGGCCAAAGGAGGAGTTGGCTTTGGGGATGATCAGTGAAATTTACCTGCTGGAGTGTGTGCTATGGGTGGGTGCTGCTATGGTGACCAGTGAGCTGAGATAAGGTGGGGCTTTACCGAGCAAAGAATTATAAATGACCTGGAACCAGTGGGTTTGGCGACGAATATGTAGCGAGGACCAGCCAACAAGAGCATACAGGTCGCAGTGGTGGGTAATATATGGGTCTTTGGTGACAACACGGATGGCACTGTGATGAACTACATCCAATTTGCTGAGTAGAGTGTTGGAGCGGTTTTGTAAATGACATCACCGAAGTCAAGGATCGGTAGGATAGTCAGGTTTACGAGGGTATGTTTGGCAGCATGAGTGAAGGGTTCTAAATTTAATTTTGGATTGGAGATGCTTAAAAACTTGTTAGGGATAGGGTCTAGTTTCCACCAGACTGATGTGCCCAAAGTAAACTGCTTGTTACTCAGGCCCAGAAACCAGGATATGCATATAATTGGTAGCATTGGATAGAAAACACTTTTCAACCTCTCTTTCGTATTGTCTGAGATCTCTAAAGATTGGAAAGTTGCTGCGGCCATCCCCCTCTTCAAAGGGGGTGACACTCTAGACCCAAACTGTTACAGACCTATATCTATCCCACCCTGCCTTTCTAAAGTCTTCGAAAGCCAAGTTAACAAAAAGAAACAAAAACAAACAAAAACAAAAAGACCCTTTCGAATCCCACTGTACCTTCTCTGCTATGCAATCTGGTTTTCGAGCTGGTCATGGGTGCACCTCAGCGACGCTCAAGGTCCTAAAAGACATCATAACCGCCATCGATAAAAGACAAATAAATGTAAACAAACTATTATATTTCATACGGAAAGTAGTATGTTCAATAGGAAAGCAAAATTAGTAAGTGCGTGACCGATATTGTTCCAGTGCTCTCCTAACCAAAATTATACATTTTTGCTTGTTTTTCAAAAAACAGGCTTAAAACCCTCAATAAAGTCTGTTGACATCTAGTGGAAGCCATATGAATTGCAATCTGGGAGACGGAATTACATAGGAACAATAGGTTTCCATTATAAGAGCTTGGGACTTCAAAAAACAATTCTGGTTGGATTTTCTTCAGAATTTCACCTGCCATATCAATTCTGTTATAGTCTCAGACATCATTGTAACAGTTTTAGAAACTTCAACGTGTTTTCTATCCAATGCTACCAATTATATGCATATCCTGGCTTCTGGGCCTGAGTAACAGGCAGTTTACTTTGGGCATGTCAGTCAGGCGGAAATTCAGGAAACTAGACCCTATCCCTAACAAGTTTAAAGGGTTGCAACAATTGCGGCAGATCATTTTTGAAAGAGATTGTCTAGCCTAGTGGATAATAAGGGGTCCTCTGCGCTGAAAGACAGGCTTGATCCATGACAACAACAAAAAACATACAACGGGTGGGTTTAATCCTGAATGCTGATTTGGTTAATAGCGCATTCTAGCCGGTGTCTATTCCACAAGTTTCCACCGGCTAAATCTATGACATTAAAATGCCCATTTACTCTGTTCCATCTGACTGCGCAATCCACTGTCTCCTCAGCCCAGCCAGGCAATTTATAAACTTGATCTCCTCTATAAAAAGCGTCCAGACGTTATTTCACATTTCTTTTAGAGAAACATTTCGTTTTCAACAGCAGAGATTTGTATAAACTTTCCCCTCTTTCTCTCTAAAAATGTGCAACATTGTTTCAATATGGTAATGAATGTGCAGGGTTTGGGACGAGAGAGAGAGGGAGGCAATGTTTCTCAGCCAGTCGAAATCATGAATCAGCTGGCATCATTTTTATGGATATACACAAAGAAATGTTAATTGAAAAAAGGTCAAACGAAACGAAGTGCAGCTAGTTTGCAGTCTTTCCAGCTTCAATTTGAAGTGATTGTTTTAGCTGTGTTTTTGGCTAGCTCCTCTGAACAACAGTGTCCTAACGAGAGAGCACATTTTCTATGCCCGGCGAAATCGTGTCTCATAAGTTCATTGTTATGGATGTATCCAAATAAATGTCACTAGAAAACCGCTAAAACAATGCAGCTACTGTTGTTATTCTGTCTGTTTGACGTGACTGTAAGTTAGCCATAGTTGGCTAGCTAGCAAGTATGGGATAAGAATGTTGCCAGCCAGTATGGCAATGGAACATTTAGAACGAACGACTGGGTCCCCTCCATAGATACTGAACAAAAAGACTGAACGACTGGGTCGCGTCCAAAGATACTGAACAAAAAGATTGAACGACTGGGTCGGGTCCATAGATACTGAACAAAAAGACTGAACGACTGGGTCGCGTCCATAGATACAGAACCAATAGACTGAACGACTGGGTCGAGTCCATAGACACAGAATAAAAAGACTGAACGACTGGGTCGGGTCCATAGACACAGAACAAAAAGACTGAACGACTGGGTCGGGTCCATAGATACTGAACAAAAAGACTGAACGACTGGGTCGCGTCCATAGATACAGAACAAATAGTCTGAACGACTGGGTCGAGTCCCATAGATACAGAACAAAAAGACTGAACGACTGGGTCGAGTCCCATAGATACAGAACAAAAAGACTGAACGACTGGGTCGGGTCCATAGATACTGAACAAAAAGACTGAATTACTGGGTCGCGTCCATAGATACAGAACAAAAAGACTGAACGACTGGGTCGAGTCCCATAGATACAGAACAAAAAGACTGAACGACTGGGTCGGGTCCATAGATACTGAACTTAAAGACTGAACGACTGGGTCGAGACCATAGATACAGAACAAAAAGATTGAACGACTGGGTCGTGTCCATAGATACAGAACAAAAAGACTGAACGACTGGGTCGCGTCCAAAGATACAGAACAAAAAGACTGAACGACTGGGTCGAGTCCCATAGATACAGAACAAAAAGACTGAACGAATAGGTCGGGTCCACAGATACTGAACTTAAAGACTGAACGACTGGGTTGAGACCATAGATACAGAACAAAAAGACTGAACGACTGGGTTGCATCCATAGATACAGAACCAATAGATTGAACGACTGGGTCTCGTCCATAGATACAGAACAAAAAGACTGAACGACTGGGTCGAGTCCCATAGATACAGAACAAAAAGACTGAACGACTGGGTCGAGTCCCATAGATACAGAACTCAAAGACTGAATGACTGGGTCGCGTCCATAGATACAGAACCAATAGATTGAACGACTGGGTCGCGTCCATAGATACTGAACAAAAAGACTGAATTACTGGGTCGTGTCCATAGATACAGAACAAAAAGACTGAACGACTGGGACGCGTCCCATAGATACAGAACAAAAAGTCTGAACGACTGGGTCGAGTCCCATAGATACAGAACAAAAAGATTGAACGACTGGGTCGCGTCCATAGATACAGAACCAATAGATTGAACGACTGGGTCGCGTCCATAGATTAATCTTAGAGTACATTTAACAGTTTTGGAAAAATGTGGTCACATTAAAAACTGAGGGAGATTTAATGTCACACTGTTACCAAACTTTGCCTCTGGACAGTTCCTAAAGTAAATGTAAACATTTCAGTGACAATTGTTAAAAGTAGACTTCTCCGTATACTGTAGGTGTGTGGTTTGTTAAACTTTGACATCAATGGCTTACATTGGCGTACATTTTCTATGTGAAAAAGTGAGTCTCAGCGTCACTCTGTTACCTTGACTACATATTGTATGACAGGATATGGTAGGCCTGTGGCATAAGAATGTGAGATAAGACCTAACAATAGGATTGTAATGTATATCATAAGATATACAAATGGCACCCTATTCCCTATTTAGTACACTACTTTAGACTAGGGTCTAAGATTCCAAGAACACAGGATGAGATGTTACTATCCTTTGTGCAAGCACTTCCAAGACTTAATGAACAGTGAGCGTGGTGAAATTTGGGGAGCGCATCGTCAGTAGTGTACCTTTGGTTCCTAGGGTGTTTCGGCCTTTCACACTATACACCCTCCCCAAAGGCGGCCAGCGACAGGGTGATCAATCCTACGCTTGCGTCCCATTCCCAATTAGTCATAGGAGTTGCCTTGTTGTTGATAGCCAACATCCCATGGGACTATGCATGGCAGGGGCGTCCTCCTCCCTGAGTCAAGCATTGTTGACCGCATACCTCCTGGCCCTCTGACTTCGGGGCCCAGCTGGGGTCTTTCCTCTTCATCCAGAGCCACTGACTGCTGCCTTCTGCCGCCTCCGATACAGCTTTGATTGCCGAACGCTGGCTCTGGCCCTTAATTCCCAGGTCTCTAAGCAGTCTGGTTGTAGATGTTGACACAAAACCTCTTCAGCCCACCTCCACTGGTCGGACTTCTGTGTTCCAGCCATGATGCCGTGCTTCGGCAGCTAGATCAGCATAGTTAGATGTTTTCGCTCATAAGCCTCATCTACTGAGTCCTCCCAGGGTACTGTGAGCTCAATGATGAAGATCTTATTGAGCGAACGGGACCAGAGCCCCATGTCAGGTCTTAGGGTGGTGGTTGCGATCTCCGGAGGAAACACAAGTTGCCGGCCAATGTCAGCTAGCATTTTCCAATCGCGGGCCAAGCGCAGCTGGTCTCGCTCTAATGGTGTAGAGCCGCTCTTCGGTGGTTTAGCCCCTTCGCCGACAAAGTTTGTCCGTAAGGAGTGTGATGCTGCTGTGGGTGGTAGGGAGTTGGTGGCAGCTCGCTTGTCCTCCAGGGTGGACGCAAGGTTTTTAAGGACTTGGTTGTGACGCCAAGTGTAGCGTCCTTGGGTGAGGCTTGTTTTACACCCTGTGAGAATGTGCCTGAGGTTGGCTGGCATGGAACAGAGGGCACAGTCCGGATCTTCACCATACCATTGGTGAAGATTAACTGGTGTTGGAAGGACGTCATATGTTGCTCTGATGGAAAAGCTCAACCGCCTCGCTTCCATGGCCCACAGATCCTTCCAGCTGATCTTCCTCTTCTCCACACTGTCCCATCGAGTCCACTGTCCCTGTTTGGCAAGAGAGACTGCCTTGGCCCACCTTGCAGCCTCCTCCTGATGGCGTACTTCCTGCACTACCATCTTCCGCCGCTCTGGTGCAGTGGCCTTACTCCAAGCAGCACGGCTAGTTAGCCAAAGGCCTCCTCTCCCTTGCTGAACATGACCCACAATGTCAGCATGTCTGAGGGCTGCTGTTGCCTCCTGGACTGCTTTTCCTGGCCTCCATTTGCGCCCAGTTGCCAATGTCGGCGCATTGTTGCTCACCACTGGGTTTCGAGATTCATTCAGTGTTTCGTTCAGGGTTTCGAGATTCATTCAGTGTCATCTCAGCCTCCAGTATTTATGCTGCAGTAGTTTATGTGTCGGGGGGCTGGGGTCAGTTTGTTATATCTGGAGTACTTCTCCTGTCCTATTTGGTGTCCTGTGTGAATCTAAGTGTGCGTTCTCTAATTCTCTCCTTCTCTCTTTCTTTCTCTCTCTCGGAGGACCTGAGCCCTAGGACCATGCCCCAGGACTACCTGACATGATGACTCCTTGCTGTCCCCAGTCCACCTGGCCATGCTGCTGTTCCAGTTTCAACTGACCTGAGCCCTAGGACAATGCCCCAGGACTACCTGACATGATGACTCCTTGCTGTCCCCAGTCTACCTGGCCATGCTGCTGCTCCAGTTTCAACTTCCACCTGACTGTGCTGCTGCTCTAGTTTCAACTGTTCTGCCTTATTATTATTCGACCATGCTGGTCATTTATGAACATTGAACATCTTGACCATGTTCTGTTATAATCTCCACCCGGCACAGCCAGAAGAGGACTGGCCACCCCACATAGCCTGGTTCCTCTCTAGGTTTCTTCCTAGGTATTGGCCTTTCTAGGGAGTTTTTCCTAGCCACCGTGCTTCTACACCTGCATTGCTTGCTGTTTGGGGTTTTAGGCTGGGTTTCTGTACAGCACTTTGAGATATCAGCTGATGTACGAAGGGCTATATAAATAAATTTGATTTGATTTGATTTGATCTGGAGCCTGGTTTTTGCACACTTGAATTCCTCTGTTAGACTGGTGAGGGGCAGCTTGAGGACACCATCTCCATAGAGGCCTATGGTGGTAAGGCATCGTGGAACTCCGAGCCACTTCTTTAAGTAGCCTGTGACTCCTCTTTCCATCTTCTCCACTGTTGAGATTGGAACCTCATACAGTGCTAAGGGCCACAACCTTCCAGGTAGCTGGGTGTTGTCGATGGACTGTAGGCTACTACTGATGTCTTTGCGCAGCTGTTGCACTTGGTCTTTGTCCTTCAGGCTTGCATCATACCACCTTCCAAGGCTTTTTACCGGCTGCTCAGACACTGTTGGGATTTGGTCATCTCCGATGAAGAATTTCAGGTCAGAGAGTACTCCCTTCACAATCGAGATGCTGCGTGACTTGGATGGTTTAATCTTCAAACGGGCCCAGCTGATGTTCTCCTCAAGTTCTCTGAGCAGTCTCCTGGTGCATGGGACAGTGGTGGTCAATGTTGTAATGTCGTCCATGTAGGCTCTGAGTGGAGGGAGGCGGAAACCAGAGTCGACTCGCTGTCCACCAGCAACCCATTTTGAGGATCTGATGATAATCTCCATTGCCATTGTGAATGCCAACGGAGAAATGGTACATCCCGCCATTATACCTACTTTCAGGCACTGACATGAGGTGGTGAACTCTGAGGTGGTGAAGCAGAACTGCAGATCCTGGAAGTAAGACTTCACCAGGTTTGTGATGGTGTCCGGTATGTGGAAAAATCTGAAGGCAGACCACAGGAGTTCATGGGGCACAGAGCCAAATGCATTGGCGAGGTCGAGGAAGACTACATGGAGGTCCCTTTTCTCCACCTTGGCCATTTGGATCTGGTGCCAGATCATGCTGGAATGTTCCAAGCAGCCAGAGAACCCTGATATTCCTGCCTTCTGTACAGATGTATCGACGTACGCATTCCTTTGCAGGTACTCGGCCATCCTCTGGGCAATGACCCTAAAGAAGATTTTACCCTCGACATTCAGTAAGGAGATTGGGCGGAATTGGTTGATGTTCACTGCATCCTTCTCCTTAGGGATCAGGACCCCGCCTGCCCTACGCCACACTTTGGGTATTATCTGCTTCTGCCAAGCTGTTCTCATAAGCCTCCAGAGGAACCTCAGGACATCTGGTGCGTTCTTATACACTTTGTACGGGACTCCATTTGGCCCCGGGGCTGATGCTGTTCTTGCCCGTCGAACTGTGTCTTCCACCTCTTTCCATGTCGGAGGGCTGGTCTCAATATGATGTTCCGGGGGTTCAATGGGTGGGATATCTGATGGGATGGCCAGATGTTCATGTCGCTTTGAGTCAAAGTTTGTTGTTCTCAGGTGCTCCTCTAGGTCTTTCTTTGTTGTTTTTAGAGCTCCACTTTTTTCCTTTGTGAAGAGACTTTTAAGGAACTTGAAGGGATCTTTATAGAATCGAGTTCTAGTTTGTTCTTTCTTCCTTCTGCGTTTCTGTAGGTTCTCTGCTCTACGGAGGGATGCCAACCGGGTTTTGATGTCAGCCTGAAGTGCCTCTATGCCTCCTTCTCCACTTCCGAGGCCTTCTTCCACTGTTTCTTAAGCTGCCGCCTTTCTTGAACGAGGCGCTTGATTTCTTGTTGCCTCCTGGAAACTGGTGGGGTTGGAACCTTTCTCCCGCCTTTTGCCTCTTCCACTCCAAATCTTTCTGTCCCGTACTCATAGATGATGTCCCCCATCCTCTCCAACTTCTTCTCCACTGTGCCTCGAAGTTTCTCGAGGTTCAAGGTAAGGTCAGTATTCACTGTTTCCCACAAGTGGCGCCAGGCCACTTCACATACGGTCTGTGCCCTGGCAGTCTCCTCTCGACTCCAGGTCTGGGAGGCTGGGTGAGTTCCACTCCTGTTGTGGGTTCCACCTCAGTTGCTACTTCGGTGCTTGAGTTTACGTCCTCCATGACAGTGGTACTGATGCACTGCAAACTATGGTTTGCGTCCAGTTGCTGTGCTTCATTCGACTGATTTGATCGCTTTCGCAGAAAGTAATCAATGCGAGTTCTCTGTCTCTCTTTACCCAAACACCCCTTCTTCCCCTGGTGGATCCTCAACCCATGGTGTGATGTAACTTTCCTCCAACCACAGATACATACCTGCATCTGTTTGTGGCCCACTGTTGTAGCAGAACTTGTGACAGTTGCTGTGGTGTTCTCTTGTGCTGTGCTCTCATTACTTGTAGTCGTTTCCAGTCCAGTCGTTACCATGTTGTCAGCCAATGAGTCATCTTCCGCCCCCGCTCTCGCAGACTCTAGGGGTATTCTCGTATGTTGACTTTCAGTAGCTAAAGTGGGTGTTTCCAACATACTGTGAAGCATGGGAATCTACAGAAATGGGAAGCTACCCCATGACTGTCCCAGTGGGGTCTATTCACTCCTGTCAGCCGTCTCTCCGTGCCACCACAAGGACTTTCCCCTGTTGTCAGCTGATCTTTCTCAGCAGTCACTGGACAAGTCCAGATATTCAGATTCCAAGAACACAGGATGAGATGTTACTATCCTTTGTGCAAGCACTTCCAAGAATTAATGAAGAGTGAGCGTGGTGAAATTTGGGGAGCGTAGGGTCTATGGACTATATTATGAATGGGGTGACCTTTGAGATACAGCCTATGTGATCTGTTTTGTAGTTCTGATTTTAAATGTGATATTTCAAAACATTAATCTGATTTGACAGTAGTTTAACAAGCAGCATACACTTGCCCCCATCCCCCTCTCTCTCCATCCCTCTCTATCCGTCCCTCTGTCTTCATCCCCCTCTCTCTCCATCCCTCTCTCTCTTCATCCCCCTCTCTCTCCATCCCTATCTCCGTCCCTCTCTCTATCCGTCCCTCTGTCTTCATCCCCCTCTCTCTCCGTCCCTCTCACTATCCGTCCCTCTGTCTTCATCCCCCTCTCTCTCCATCCCTCTCTCTCTCCCCCTCTCTATCCGTCCCTCTCTCTATCCGTCCCTCTCTCTATCCGTCCCTCTCTCTCTTCGTCCCTCTCTCTCTTCATCCCCCTCTCTCTATCCGTCCCTCTCTCCATCCCTCTCTCTATCCGTCCATCTCTCTATCCGTCCCTCTCTCTCCATCCCTCTCTCTCTCTCCCTCTCTCCCTCTCTCTATCCGTCCCTCTCTCCATCCCTCTCTCTATCCGTCCCTCTCTCTATCTGTCCCTCTCTCTCCATCCCTCTCTCTCTCTCCCTCTCTCCCTCTCTCTATCCGTCCCTCTGTCTTCATCCCCCTCTCTCTCCGTCCCTCTCTCTATCCGTCCCTCTGTCTTCATCCCCCTCTCTCTCCATCCCTCTCTCTATCCGTCCCTCTCTCCATCCCTCTCTCTATCCGTCCCTCTCTCTCTTCATCCCCCTCTCTCTCTCCATCCCTCTCTCCGTCCCTCTCTCTATCCGTCCCTCTGTCTTCATCCCCCTCTCTCTCCGTCCCTCTCTCTATCCGTCCCTCTCTCTCTTCATCCCCCTCTCTCTCCATCCCTCTCTCCATCCCTCTCTCTCTTCATCCCCCTCTCTCTGTCCATCCCTCTCTCTCCGTCCCTCTCTCCATCCCTCTCTCTATCCATCCCTCTCTGTCTTCATCCCCCTCTCACTCTGTCCCTCTCTCTCTTCATCCCCCTCTCTCTCTCCATCCCTCTCTGTCCATCCCTCTCTCTCTGTCCCTCTCTCTATCCGTCCCTCCTAGTCTTCATCCCCCTCTCTCTCCGTCCCTCTCTCTCTTCATCCCCCTCTCTCTCCGTCCCTCTCTCTCTTCATCCCCCTCTCTCTCTCCATCCCTCTCTGTCCATCCCTCTCTCTCTGTCCATCTCTCTCTCAGTCCCTCTCTCTCCATACCTCCTCTTCCCTTCATCTCTGTCTGTTTGGGTGGGGAGTATTTTTGGTGTAACATTGGCTTTGACATTACCATGGATACCTCCTCAGCCAGCCCTGGTTATTTATAGCAGCAGTAAGAGATATATAGCTGAGCTCTCTCTCTCTCTCTCTCTCTCTCTCTCTCTAAACAGTATCTCTCACTCTCTCACTCCTTCCTCCTGCTGCTATCTCCATATACAGTAACTCTCTCTCCTCTCTCTCTCTTTCCTCCTTCTATCTCCATACACAGTATCTCTCACTCTCTCTCCTCTCTCTCTCTCGCTCACTGTGAGAAACAACCCAGTGCTGCCAAAACATGGTTGCCAAAAACAGACAACATGGGTAATACAGGATGAGGAGCAGGAGGACAGAAATGTATCATGCAAATATGCATTTGCTGATGAACTCTATTTCACTGATATCTCCAGGGTGGAAATTGTATTAGGGCATTATAATACATCTACATATGGGTTATTTCAACGTATCAACAGAAAAACACAAAGATCATCTTCATCGTAAAATACAAACAATAACATACGCTCTTGGAAATAAATGTAGTGTATTGATTGACAGCTATTATAATGAAAATATATCTGTCCTGAAATAGACTGGTGATGATGATGTGACTATTGTCTGTGGGAACTAACGTGAATGGAAAGAGCTGACCCTGCTGAAGAGAAGACGCCACAACAACAACAACAGAATACTGGGTCTAAAATGTGCTTCCTGTTCTGTTTCTATGGTGGGTTGTGTGAAAGGAAGACTGTAACATAGAGACACACAGCCGTATCTAAAGAACAAATTACCACCTTCCCCTGGGAGAGAAACACCACGGTTCTGTTTCAGACAAGCTTCTATGTGACATAAACCATGATTTTGACATTTCAATTGGTAAATGACAATAGCCATGTCAGTACTGCTACATTAGTGTATGATCAGTCCTGTGTGTCAGTACTACTACATTAGTGTATGATCAGTCCTGTGTGTCAGTACTGCTACATTAGTGTATGGTCAGTCCTGGGTGTCAGTACTGCTACATTAGTGTATGATCAGTCCTGTGTGTCAGTACTACTACATTAGTGTATGATCAGTCCTGTGTGTCAGTACTGCTACATTAGTGTATGATCAGTCCTGTGTGTCAGTACTGCTACATTAGTGTATGATCAGTCCTGTGTGTCAGTACTACTACATTAGTGTATGATCAGTCCTGTGTGTCAGTACTGCTACATTAGTGTATGGTCAGTCCTGGGTGTCAGTACTGCTACATTAGTGTATGATCAGTCCTGTGTGTCAGTACTACTACATTAGTGTATGATCAGTCCTGTGTGTCAGTACTGCTACATTAGTGTATGATCAGTCCTGTGTGTCAGTACTGCTACATTAGTGTATGATCAGTCATGTGTTACAGCAGACAGGTCTCTAGTCTCAGGAGTTCCCTCTTCTCCACGCACAGCGCCAGCCCCAACATCACACGCACACAACAAGGCCAAAGATACCGACATACACTTCCCTCTCCTCTCCACGCCTGCCTGCCTTCTGCATCACCATGACAACCCCTCAGTGGAAGCTACACCCATAGAATTAGGCATTAGAATACTTTCATTCAATAGGATGTCTGTGGCTACACCCTCACCTTCGCAGCATATGCAAGAAGTGGATGTTTAAGTTTGCCCAGAAATTTGGAAGTGGGGACTCAGCAAAGGCACCTTCCTACGGCTGCTACGTTAGGCTTCATGACCACAGCAGAGCTCCACAGAGAGAGAGCTGAGCTGGAGAAACCAAATATAAAGAGAAAATGTTACACCCAGATATACCCAGATCAAAGGCTATGCCCAGATATTTCCAGATATACCCAGATATTACCAGATATACCCAGATATTCTCAGATATACCCAGATCAAAGGCTATACCCAGATATACCCAGATCAAAGGATATACCCAGATATTCTCAGATATACCCAGATATACCCAGATATACCCAGATATTCCCAGATCAAAGGCTATACACAGATATACCCAGATCAAAGGCTATACCCAGATATTCCCAGATATACCCAGATCAAAGGCTATACCCAGATCAAAGGCTATACCCAGATATTCCCAGATATACCCAGATATTCTCAGATATACCCAGATCAAAGGCTATACAAAGATATACCCAGATATTCCCAGATATACCCAGATCAAAGGCTATTCCCAGATATTCCCAGGTATACCCAGATATTCCCAGATCAAAGGCTATACCCAGATATACCCAGATCAAAGGCTATACCCAGATATTCCCAGACCAAAGGCTATACCCAGATATACCCAGATATTCCCAGATCAAAGGCTATACCCAGATATACCCATATATTCCCAGAACCCAGATCATACCCAGGTATACCCAGATATTCCCAGATATACACAGATCAAAAGATCTTGGCGGCAGGTAGCCTATCGGATAGAGCATTGAGCCAGTAACCCATCAGGTGTGTGTCACAATACCAAACTCAACCTCTAAAAACTACATTGGCGCATATATCCACGAGATAACAAGCACTAGTATCCATGTGAACCCCTCAGGGCTGTACACTAGGGGCTACAAGGCATCGTATCCATATGAACCCCTCAGGGCTGTACACTAGGGGCTACAAGGCATCGTATCCATATGAACCCCTCAGGGCTGTACACTAGGGGCTACAAGGCATCGTATCCATGTGAATCCCTCAGGGCTGTACACTAGGGGCTACAAGGCATCGTATCCATGTGAACCCCTCAGGGCTGTACACTAGGGGCTACAAGGCATCGTATCCATATGAACTCCTCAGGGCTGTACACTAGGGGCTACAAGGCATCGGCTAACATGCCACCCTACGGATAATCTACACTGAGTGTACAAAGCATTTAGAACACCTGCTCTTTCCATGACATAGACTGACCAGGTGAATCCAGGTGAACTCTATGATCTCTTATTGATGTCACCTGTCCACTTCAATCAGTGTAGAAGAAAGGGAGGAGACAGGTTAAAGAAGGATTTTTAAGCCTTGAGACAATTGACATTTGGATTGTGCACTTGTGCCATTCAGAGGGTGAATGGGCAAGATCAAATATTTAAGTGCCTTCGAACGAGGCATGTTGAAATTTGCCAGGCACACCCGTTTGAATGTGCCAAGAACTGCAACGCTGCTGTGTTTTTGACTTTCAATAGTTTTCTGTGTGTATTAAGAATGGTCCACCTCTCAAAGGACATCCAGCAGGCCAGTGGTCGAAAACGGGTCAATGATATGATGAAAGAGGACAAAGGAGGCTGACACTAATTGTGCAGAGCAACAGACGGCTGTAGTTAGTCAACTGACAGTCCAGTACAACACTGGTGCCCAAAGACCCATCAAAGAATGCACAACTCATCGTACTGTGACACTAATTAGGTATGGCAGCCGATGACCTTACAGAAATCTTTCAGCAGAAAGCAACAAGAAACTGCGGTTGCAGTGAGATAAAGAACGAAAACACTGGACACTGGAGAATAGGAAAAGCATTGCCTGGTCTGATGAATCCCGGTTCCTGTTGTTTCATGCTGTTGGGAGGACAAGGGTATGGAGACTCATGAGTACATGCATCTATCATACCGCGTGTCAACAGTGCATGCTGGTGGTGCAATAGTGTGGGGTGTGTTTTCAGTGCACACATTGGGCCTCTTGATAAACCTGGATAGTGTGGGGTGTGTTTTCAGTGCACACATTGGGCCTCTTGATAAACCTGGATAGTGTGGGGTGTGTTTTCAGTGCACACATTGGGCCTCTTGATAAAACTGGATAGTGTGGGGTGTGTTTTCAGTGCACACATTGGGCCTCTTGATAAAACTGGATAGTGTGGGGTGTGTTTTCATTGCACACATTAGGCCTCTTGATAAAACTGGATAGTTTGGGGTGTGTTTTCATTGCACACATTGGGCCTCTTGATACAACTGGATAGTGTGGGGTGTGTTTTCAGTGCACACATTGGGCCTCTTGATAAAACTGGATAGTTTGGGGTGTGTTTTCATTGCACACCTTGGGCCTCTTGATAAAACTGGATAGTGTGGGGTGTGTTTTCAGTGCACACATTGGGCCTCTAGATAAAACTGGATTGTGTGGGGTGTGTTTTCAGTGCATATATTGGGCCTCTGATAAAACTGGATAGTGTGGGGTGTGTTTTCAGTGCACACATTGGGCCTCTTGATAAAACTGGATAGTGTGGGGTGTGTTTTCAGTGCACACATTGGGCCTCTTGATAAAACTGGATAGTGTGGGGTGTGTTTTCAGTGCATATATTGGGCCTCTGATAAAACTGGATAGTGTGGGGTGTGTTTTCAGTGCACACATTGGGCCTCTTGATAAAACTGGATAGTGTGGGGTGTGTTTTCAGTGCATATATTGGGCCTCTTGATAAAACTGGATAGTGTGGGGTGTGTTTTCAGTGCACACATTGGGCCTCTTGATAAAACTGGATTGTGTGGGGTGTGTTTTCAGTGCATATATTGGGCCTCTGATAAAACTGGATAGTGTGGGGTGTGTTTTCAGTGCACACATTGGGCCTCTTGATAAAACTGGATAGTGTGGGGTGTGTTTTCAGTGCACACATTGGGCCTCTTGATAAAACTGGATAGTGTGGGGTGTGTTTTCAGTGCACACATTGGGCCTCTTGATAAAACTGGATAGTGTGGGGTGAGTTTTCAGTGCACACATTGGGCCTCTTGATAAAACTGGATAGTGTGGGGTGTGTTTTCAGTGCACACATTGGGCCTCTGATAAAACTGGATAGTGTGGGGTGTGTTTTCAGTGCACACATTGGGCCTCTTGATAAAACTGGATTGTGTGGGGTGTGTTTCAGTGCATATATTGGGCCTCTGATAAAACTGGATAGTTTGGGGTGTGTTTTCATTGCACACATTGGGCCTCTTGATAAAACTGGATAGTGTGGGGTGTGTTTTCATTGCACACATTGGGCCTCTTGATAAAACTGGATAGTTTGGGGTGTGTTTTCATTGCACACATTGGGCCTCTTGATACAACTGGATAGTGTGGGGTGTGTTTTCAGTGCACACATTGGGCCTCTTGATAAAACTGGATAGTGTGGGGTGTGTTTTCAGTGCATATATTGGGCCTCTGATAAAACTGGATAGTGTGGGGTGTGTTTTCAGTGCACATATTGGGCCTCTTGATAAAACTGGATAGTGTGGGGTGTGTTTTCAGTGCATATATTGGGCCTCTTGATAAAACTGGATAGTGTGGGGTGTGTTTTCAGTGCACACATTGGGCCTCTTGATAAAACTGGATTGTGTGGGGTGTGTTTTCAGTGCATATATTGGGCCTCTGATAAAACTGGATAGTGTGGGGTGTGTTTTCAGTGCACACATTGGGCCTCTTGATAAAACTGGATAGTGTGGGGTGTGTTTTCAGTGCACACATTGGGCCTCTTGATAAAACTGGATAGTGTGGGGTGTGTTTTCAGTGCACACATTGGGCCTCTTGATAAAACTGGATAGTGTGGGGTGAGTTTTCAGTGCACACATTGGGCCTCTTGATAAAACTGGATAGTGTGGGGTGTGTTTTCAGTGCACACATTGGGCCTCTGATAAAACTGGATAGTGTGGGGTGTGTTTTCAGTGCACACATTGGGCCTCTTGATAAAACTGGATTGTGTGGGGTGTGTTTTCAGTGCATATATTGGGCCTCTGATAAAACTGGATAGTGTGGGGTGTGTTTTCAGTGCACACATTGGGCCTCTTGATAAAACTGGATAGTGTGGGGTGTGTTTTCAGTGCACACATTGGGCCTCTTGATAAAACTGGATAGTGTGGGGTGTGTTTTCAGTGCACACATTGGGCCTCTTGATAAAACTGGATAGTGTGGGGTGAGTTTTCAGTGCACACATTGGGCCTCTTGATAAAACTGGATAGTGTGGGGTGTGTTTTCAGTGCACACATTGGGCCTCTGATAAAACTGGATAGTGTGGGGTGTGTTTTCAGTGCACACATTGGGCCTCTGATAAAACTGGATAGTGTGGGGTGTGTTTTCAGTGCACACATTGGGCCTCTTGATAAAACTGGAGCAAAGTTTATATGCCACAAGATATCTGAACATCATGAGCCAATCAGGCTCCTCCCTTCATGGTAGCAGTGTATCCATCTGCAAATGAATTTATTTTCAGCAGGATAATGTCTCATGTTACAAGTCTAAGACTGTCTCGGAATGGTTCTACAAACATGACAGTGAATTTAGCTTACTGCAGTGGCCTGCCCAGTCACCAGAGATCAATCCCATGGAGCATCTGAGAGATGGAAAAAGCTATTCGGGGTAAAGATTCCACTACTAATAAACTTGACACAACTGTGGGAAGCATTGGAGTCAACATGGGCCAGCATCCCTGTGGAACGCTTTCGACCACTTGTAGAGTTCATGCCCCCGACAAATTGAGGCTGTTCTAATGGCAAAAGGGGAGTGCAACTAAATACTAGGAAGGTGTTCCTAATGTTTTGTTCACTCGGTGCACATACTTTTTCTATGCATTGTCAAGGCAGGAAGGCAGACTGGGGAAAGACAAAGGGCGGAGGGGTGTGTCTCTTTTTTTAAATACAGCTGGTGCGCCATCTCTAATATTAAGGAATCTCAAGTTCTTTGCTTACCTGAGTTAGAATACCTCATGATAATCTGTTGGCCATACTATTTACCAAGAGAATTTTCATCAGCATAAACCGGTGCTCGCACTGAGACCAAATCAAATCAAATTGTATTTGTCAAATGCACCAAGAAGAATTGATTAGCTGTTCAGGAGTCCTATAGCTTGGGGGAAGAAGCTGTTTAGAAGCCTCTTGGACCTAGACTTGGCGCTCAGGTACCGCTTGCCGTGCGGTAGCAGAGAGAACAGTCTATGACTAGGTTGGCTCGAGTCTTTGACAATGTTTAGGGCCTTCCTCTGACACTTCCTCTGACAGGAGGTATAGAGGTCCTGGATGGCAGGCAGCTTAGCCCCAGTGATGTACTGGGCAGTACGCACTACCCTCTGTAGTGCCTTGCGGTCAGCGGCCGAGCTGTTGCCATACCAGGCAGTGATGCTCTCGATGGTGCTAGTCTAGAACTTTTTGAGGATCTGAGGACCCATGCCAAATATTTTCGGTCTCCTGAGGGGGAATACGTTTTGTCGTGCCCTCTTCACGACTGTCTTGGTGTGCTTGGACAATGTTAGTTTGTTGGTGATGTGGACACCAAGGAACTTGAAGCTCTCAACCTGCTCCACTACATTCCCGTTGATGAGAATGGGGGCGTGCTCGGTCCTCCTTTTCCTGTAGTCCACTATAATTTTTAATTTCACCTTTATTTAACCAGGTAGGCCAGTTGAGACCAAGTTCTCATTTACAAATGCGACCTGGCCAAGATAAAGCAAAGCAGTGCGACAAACAACACAGTTATACATGGGATAAACAAATGTACAGTCAATAACATAATAGAAACGTCTATATACAGTGTGTGCAAATGTAGTAAGATTAAGGAGGTAAGACAATAAATAGGCCATAGAGGCAAAATAATTACAATTTAGCAATTAAACAATGGAGTGATAGATATGCAGAAGATGAATGTGCAAGTAGACATACTGGAGTGCAAAGGGGCAAAATAAATAACAATATGGGGATGAGGTAGTTGGGTGGGCTATTTACAGATGGGCTATGTACAGGTGCAATGATCGGTAAGCCGCTCTGACAGCTGATGCTTAAAGTTAGTGAGGGAGTTATAAGACTCCAGCTTCAGTCATTTTTGCAATTTTTTCCAGTCATTGGCAGCAGAGAACAGGAAGGAAAGGGGGCCAAATGGGAATTTGGCTCTGGGGATGACCAGTGAAATATACCTGCTGCAGTGCATGCTACGGGTGGGTGCTGCTATGGTGACCAGTGAGCTGAGATAAGGCGGGGCTTTACCTAGCAAGAACTTATAGATGACCTGGAGCCAGTCGGTTTGGCGACGAATATGAAGCGAGGGCCAGCCATCGAGAGCATACAGGTCATAGTGGTGGGTAGTATATGGTGCTTTGGTGACAAAACGGATGGCACTGTGATAGACTACATCCAATTTGTTGAGTAGAGTTTTGGAGGTTGTTTTGTAAATGACATCGCCGAAGTCAATGATCAGTAGGTAATTCATTTTTATGAGGGTAGCATGAGTAAAGGATGCTTTGTTGCAAAATAAGAAGCCAATTCTCCTTAGTCTTGATAACGTTGAGGATTGTTGTCTTGGCACCGAACAGCCAGGTCTCTGACCTCCTCCCTATGTGCAGCCTTGTCCTTGTTGGTGATCAGGCCTACCACTTTTGTGACATCGGCAAACTTAATGATGGTGTTGGAGTCGTGAGTGGACAGGGAGTACAGAAGGGGACTGAGCACGTAACCCTGAGGGGCCCCTGTGTTGAGGATCAGCGTGGAAGATGTGTTGTTACCCTAACCACTTGGGGGCGGCCCGTCAGGAAGTCCAGGATCCAGTTGCAGAGGGAGGGGTTTAGTCCCAGGGTCATTAGCTTTGTGATGAGCTTTGAGGGCACTATGTGTTGAACGCTGAGCTGAAATGAATAGCATTCTAACATAGGTTTTCCTTTTGTCCAGGTGGGAAAGGGCAGTGTGGAGTGCAATAGAGATTGCATCATCTGTGGATATGTTGGGGTATGCGAATTGGAGTGGGTCTAGGGTGTCTGGGATGATGGTGTTGATGTGAGCCATGACCAGCCTTTCAAAGAACTTCATGGCTACGGTGTGAGTGCTACGGGTCGGTAGTCATTTAGGCAGGTTACCTTAATGTTCTTGTGCACAGGGCTATGGTGGTCTGTTTGAAACATGTTGGTATTACAGACTAAGACAGGGAGAGGTTGAAAATGTCAGTGAAGACACTTGCCAGTTGGTCAGCGCATGCTCGGAGTACATGTCCTGGTAATCCATCTGGCCCTGCGGCCTTATGAATGTTGACCTGTTTAAAGGTCTTACTCACATCGGCTGTGGGGCGCGTGATCACACAGTCGTCCGGAACAGCTGAGGCTCTCATGCATGTTGCAGTGTTACTAGCCTCAAAGTAAGCATATTTAGTTATACAAGTTATTTAGCTCGTCTGGTAGGCTTGTGTCACTGTGCAGCTCTCGGCTGTGCTTCCCTTTGTATTCTGTAATAGTTTGCAAGCCCTGCCACATCCGACAAGCATCGGAGCCGGTGTAGTACGATTCAATCTTAGTCCTGTTTTGATGCTTTGCCTGTTTGATGGTTCGTCGGAGGGCATAGCAGCATTTCTTATTAGCTTCCGGGTTAGAGTCCTGCTCCTTTAAAGCGGCAGCTCTACCCTTTAGCTCAGTGTGGATGTTGCCTTTAATCCATGGCTTCTGGTTGGACTATGTAGGTACAGTCACTGTGGGACTACGTCATCGATGCACTTATTGATGAAACCAGTCACTGATGTGGTGTACTCCTCAATGCCATCAGAAGAATTCCGGAACATATTCCAGTCAGTCTTAGCAAAACAGTCCTGTAGCATCTGCTTCATCTGACGACTGGTGCTTCTTGCTTTAATTATTGCTTGTAAGCAGGAATCAGGAGGATAGAATTATGGTCAGATGGAGGGCGAGGGAGAGAACTTTGTACGCGTCTCTGTGTGTCGAGTAAAGGTGGTCCAGAGTTTTTTTTCCCTCTGGTTGCACATTTAACATGCTGGTGGAAATTTAAGCTTCCTGCATTTAAGTTTTCTTGTTTGCTCATGGCGGGATACAGCTCATTGTCTTAGTGCCATGACGGGGAGGAGGGCCTGTTTGGGTGTCTGGAGTACATCCAGCCTGTCTGACTCATTTAAGAGAATTCTTTTGTCCAGTTCAAGGTGAGTAATCGCTGTTCCGATGTCACCATTAAGGTTTTTTATTTAAATAGGCCCCTTGAATGAACTCTATCAGATTTAACCGTTATATTCTTAATCAACAGTCAATTTACTATATGCTCATTCTGAATGGTCATCGAACTCTCAGACTTCAAGAATCCAAATGCTCATTTAAGGACTTCAATGCAACAAAGGATTCACTTCAAGGTTTTATTACAAGACCAACAGGTGGAAAATTTGGTTGATACAGTTGTTTGATATGCAACATATCAAACAACTGTATCTCGGCTTGTCCACCAGTCGTGGAGCTCCCGGCTTAACCACCGGTCGTGGAGCTCTAGGGTCGTCCACCGGTCGTGGAGCTCTAGGCTCGACCACCGGTCGTGGAGCTCTAGGCTCGACCACCGGTCGTGGAGCTCTAGGGTCGTCCACCGGTCGTGGAGCTCTAGGCTCGACCACCGGTCGTGGAGCTCTAGGCTCGACCACCGGTCGTGGAGCTCTAGGCTCGACCACCGGTCGTGGAGCTCTAGGGTCGTCCACCGGTCGTGGAGCTCTAGGCTCGACCACCGGTCGTGGAGCTCTAGGCTCGACCACCGGTCGTGGAGCTCTAGGCTCGACCACCGGTCTTGGAGCTCTCGGCTCGACCAACGGTCGTGGACCTCTAGGCTCGTCCACCAGTCGTGGAGCTCTAGGGTCGTCCACCAGTCGTGGAGCTCTAGGCTCGTCACCAGTCGTGGGTCGTCCACCAGGAGTTGCCAGTGGCTAGGCTATCCGTGGACAATGCAGTGACAGTATTTATTATGATATGTAATTAAGAGTAACAATCTTACAATAATCATCAGTTACTGTCACCAGTTTTACATAGAGACAACGTCACACAAAAGGGAATGCCATGAGGTGAATCTGGTTTATTTGAGTTTTCGTTATGACGGAGTGGTAGACAGGGAAAGTGGTTGAAAGAAGCAACTCCCTCATCGGGGCTACAAGCATAGGCCCATCGTTCTTTCTCAGTTCAGTTCTCCATTCGTCAGTCCTTAGAGAAAAAGCTTTTTAAGGGACAGTATGCAATATACTGTTGGTTTGGGTCCCCTTTTGGGAGTGAAAAAAACTCAGCAGTTCATTGGGAATGAGCAGAGATGCGGTTTCCTCTCAGGTAATCCTTCTGTTTGAGTAGGATGGTGCAAGTTAAAGGTGTGTAGGTTTCTTGCAGCGATGTTTTGGTTTCCAAGGAGATGGGATCACTCTGTTCACGGGTGTGGTATCGACCATGGTACCTGATCTAATGAGTCAAAGGACCAGCCTCATTACTTATACTGTGGGAGGGCTCAGCCAGGAAGTGTCACGAAGACTGCCTGGTCACGCCTTCGTGTTTACCATAGGGCATGCCAATATGGGGACAAAACCTGATATTTGCTCATAAGTGTTCATATAATGTTAAAAGGTGTTTTGAATAAGAATAACAGTCTCCAGGATGAAATGCATAGTCTGTAGAGAACAAATGGAAGTATGACCAGATCCATACATTTTGTTACAGAAAAACACTGATTGCTCTTTTAATTAATAACACGGGAAGAGATAGAAAGAGCATCACCATGTACATTCAGGTTACATCAACGTTTCCAACAGTTCCAATACAGTTTAAGAAAATGTGTTTAATTGTCCTTCTGCGCTCCATTTTGTCTTTGTTACAAAGAGTGGGAAGAGAAATTTGGCTCTGGCAGCCAAAAAGTCTCTAATAACCCCCTTCCTTATCAAGTGAGTCATAAAAGAGAGTCAGTTCTTTGTCTCTTGTCCTCCTCAGTCCATTCAGAGTCGTAAAGGGAGCAGTTGATTTGTCTTGTGATAGGCTTGAAAGGGGGCCATCAAATACAGAACAGTAAACTCTTGGCCTGGAATGTGGTACTTAGGAAACTCTGTTCTGCATCACTTACTCCAGCCCTCATGAGCTCTCTGATGCAACACTATACACACCATCACATACAGTACCAGTCACACACCTATTCATTCCGCTGTTTTTCACAATTTTTTTTACTATTTTCTACATTGTAGAATAATGAGAACATAACAACTATGAAATAACACATCATGTAGTAACCAAAACAGTGTTAAATCAAAATCTATTTTATATTATATATCTTCAAAATGCTCACCCTTTGTCTTGATGACAGCTTTACACACTCTTGTCCATGCCAGCTGCGAGTGAGAATAGACTGGCTTCTCTAGTGGTGGCAGAACCCTGTCCATGTCAGCTGGAAGTGAGAAGAGACTGGCTTCTCTAGTGGTGGCAGAACCCTGTCCATGCCAGCTGGGAGTGAGAAGAGACTGGATTCTCTAGTGGAGGCAGAACCCTGTCCATGCCAGCTGGGAGTGAGAAGAGACTGGCTTCTCTAGTGGTGGCAGAACCTTGTCCATGCCAGCTGGAAGTGAGAAGAGACTGGATTCTCTAGTGGAGGCAGAACCCTGTCCATGCCAGCTCGGAGTGAGAAGACACTGGATTCTCTAGTGGAGGCAGAACCCTGTCCATGCCAGCTGGGAGTGAGAAGAGACTGGCTTCTCTAGTGGTGGCAGAACCCTGTCCATGCCAGCTGGAAGTGAGAAGAGACTGGATTCTCTAGTGGAGGCAGAACCCTGTCCATGCCAGCTGGGAGTGAGAAGAGACTGGATTCTCTAGTGGAGGCAGAACCCTGTCCATGTCAGCTGGAAGTGAGAAGAGACTGGCTTCTCTAGTGGTGGCAGAACCCTGTCCATGCCAGCTGGGAGTGAGAAGAGATTGGATTCTCTAGTGGTGGCAGAACCCTGTCCATGCCAGCCGGGAGTGAAATAAAGGCAAATGTTAACCGTGTGTGCTTGTGGCGTCTAACCACTAGAGTCTAACCAGGTCTATCTAACCAGACAGTCCTGGTTTGACATCCCTAGTTTGACAGTAACTGAAAGGTTGTTGGATGGATCCCCAAGCTGACAAGGAAAAAAATCTGTCTTTCTGCCCCTGAACAAGGCAGTTAACCCAGTGTTCCCTGGTAGGCCATCAGTGTAAATAAGAATTTGTTCTTAACTGACTTGCCTAGTTAAATAACGTTTAAATGAAACATTTTTAAAAACAGGGCTGTCTAACCAGGGCTGTCTAACCAGGGCTGTCTAACCAGGGCTGTCTAACCAGGGCTGTCTCAGAGCATAAAATGAACATATCTACCCTGTCAAGTAGCTGCTCACTACAGTTTAAGATTTTATACACAAGGCAGTGTTATTTGAGGTGGACAGTGATGCAGGATTATTAATCCTCTTTACTGTAACCGTCTGAATTGACTGAGCATGATATCGGATTACATGCACCTTTGTTATAAAGGATGATGGCTAGATTGTAATGGTCCTGTGAGTGGCTAGTGCAGAGAGTCAGGTGCAGGACAGCAGATATGAGTAACCAACGTACTTTACTCAAGTAAATACACAAATACAAAAAGCAAAATAACGAGCCCACAAATATGGACCGAATAACAATGAACAATCACTCACAAACAAACATGGGGAACAGAAGGTTAAATAATAAACAAGTAATTGGGTGAATGAAGCCAGGTGTGTAAGACAAAGACAAAACAAATGGAAAATGAAAAGTGGATCGGCGGTGGCTAGAAGACCGGTGACGTCGACCGCTGAACGCCACCCGAACAAGGAGAGGGACCGACTTCGGCGGAAGTTGTAACATATATCCTGTTTTTGTTTTTTTGGGGGGAAACATCTACTTGGGATGATGTAGCAGGGTGTAGGACACAGTAGAGGACATCTACCTGGGATGATGTAGCAGGGTGTAGGAGACAGTAGAGGACATCTACCTGGGATGATGTAGCAGGGTGTAGGAGACAGTAGAGGACATCTACCTGGGATGACGTAGCAGGGTGTAGGAGACAGTAGAGGACATCTACCTGGGATGACGTAGCAGGGTGTAGGAGACAGTAGAGGACATCTACCTGGGATGATGTAGCAGGGTGTAGGAGACAGTAGAGGACATCTACCTGGGATGATGTAACAGGGTGTAGTAATGGGTCCCAATATGCCTGGCAAAACCAAACACTGCATTCCACAATAAGAACCTTTTACCAAAGGTCAAGCATGGTGGTGGTAGTGTGATGGTTTGGGGATGCTTTGCTGCCTCAGGATCTGGACGACTTGCCTTAATAGAAGGAACCATGAATTCTGCTCTATATCAGATAACATTCAGTAAAAAATATTTATAAACATTGAGAAAATTAGAAAGGTGGCAAATACTTTTTCACGGAACTGTACAGTCCACTTTTTTCTCATTGGGTAATCCAATCTTTTCTCATGGGGTAATCCAATATTTTCTCATGGGGTAATCCAATATTTTCTCATTGGGTAATCCAATCTTTTCTCATGGGGTAATCCAATCTTTTCTCATGGGTAATCCAATCTTTTCTCATGGGGTAATCCAATATTTTCTCATTGGGTAATCCAATCTTTTCTCATTGGGTAATCCAATATTTTCTCATGGGGTAATCCAATCTTTTCTCATGGGGTAATCCAATCTTTTCTCATGGGGTAATCCAATCTTTTCTCATGGGGTAATCCAATCTTTTCTCATTGGGTAATCCAATCTTTTCTCATTGGGTAATCCAATCTTTTCTCATGGGGTAATCCAATCTTTTCTCATGGGGTAATCCAATCTTTTCTCATGGGGTAATCCAATCTTTTCTCATTGGGTAATCCAATCTTTTCTCATTGGGTAATCCAATCTTTTCCCATTGGGTAATCCAATCTTTTCTCATTGGGTAATCCTATCTTTTCTCATTGGGTAATCCAATATTTTCTCATTGGGTAATCCAATCTTTTCCCATTGGGTAATCCAATCTTTTCTCATTGGGTAATCCTATCTTTTCTCATTGGGTAATCCAATATTTTCTCATTGGGTAATCCAGTATTTTCTCATTGGGTAATCCAGTATTTTCTCATTGGGTAATCCAATATTTTCTCATTGGGTAATCCAATCTTTTCTCATTGGGTAATTCATTCTTTTCTATTGGGTAATTCAATCTTTTCTCATTGGGTAATTCAATCTTTTCTCATTGGGTAATCCAATCTTTTCTCATTGGGTAATCCAATATTTTCTCATTGGGTAATTCAATCTTTTCTCATGGGGTAATCCAGTCTTTTCTCATGGGGTAATCCAATCTTTTCTCATGGGGTAATCCAATCTTTTCTCATGGGGTAATCCAATCTTTTCTCATGGGGTAATCTTTTCTCATGGGGTAATCCAATCTTTTCTCATGGGGTAATCCAATCGTTTCTCATGGGGTAATCCAATATTTTCTCATTGGGTAATCCAATCTTTTCTCATTAGGAATTCCAATATTTTCTCATTGGGTAATCCAATCTTTTCTCATTGGGTAATTCATTCTTTTCTATTAGGTAATTCAATCTTTTCTCATTGGGTAATCCAATCTTTTCTCATTGGGTAATCCAATCTTTTCTCATTGGGTAATTCATTCTTTTCTATTGGGTAATTCAATCTTTTCTCATTGGGTAATCCAGTCTTTTCTCATGGGGTAATCCAATCTTTTCTCATGGGGTAATCCAGTCTTTTCTCATGGGGTAATCCAATCTTTTCTCATAGGGTAACTCAATCTTTTCTCATTGGGTAATCCAATCTTTTCTCATGGGGTAATCCAATCTTTTCTCATGGGGTAATCCAGTCTTTTCTCATTGGGTAATCCAGTATTTTCTCATGGGGTAATCCAGTATTTTCTCATGGGGTAATCCAATCTTTTCTCATTGGGTAATTCATTCTTTTCTATTGGGTAATTCAATCTTTTCTCATTGGGTAATCCAGTCTTTTCTCATGGGGTAACTCAATCTTTTCTCATTGGGTAATCCAGTCTTTTCTCATGGGGTAATCCAATCTTTTCTCATGGGGTAATCCAGTCTTTTCTCATTGGGTAATCCAGTATTTTCTCATGGGGTAATCCAGTATTTTCTCATGGGGTAATCCAATCTTTTCTCATGGGGTAATCCAGTTTAGCCTGAGTTGGGATCGGTGGTTGTGATGGTTATCCATTCACTTTTTATTTCCAGGTGGAAGGATCATGTTCATGTGATGTCTAGAGTAGATGGGGGTCTATGGTTAAATCTCTCAGGCAGGAAGAAAATGACTACATTTACCATGATCCTATGCTAGTTATGGCCAATTTCACCATGATCCTTAGAGAATTTTTGGTGTCAGAGTGTTAAGGAGGAGTCTACCGTGTCTGGAAGATAATTAACCATGCATGTCCTGTATTCAGGGTTCACACAAACATCGTTGTAAGCTTTGTTTTACTATTAACAGTTACAGCTCATTTCAGGATTGTACATCCATTTGATTTATTTGTTTTAGTGTCTGAATCTTTTATTTTTTGACCCCTTTTCCTCCCGTATTGGTAGTTACAGTCTTGTCCCATCGCTGCATCCCCTTACAGGCTTGGGAGAGGCGAATGTCGAGACCCATGCGTCCTCTGAAACACGAACCTGCCAAGCCGCATTGCTTCTTGACACACTGCTGCCTTAACCCGAAAGCCACATCAATGGAGGAAGCACCGTCCAGCTGGCGCTCCGCAGTCAGCTTGCAGACGCCCGGCCCGCCACAAGGAGTTGCTAGAGCACAATGGGACAAGGAAATCCCTGCCAGCCAAACCCTCCCCTACGCCGGGCGATGCTGGGCTAATTGTGCGCTGCCTCATGGGTCTCCCGGTCATGGCCGGCTATAATCAAACCTGGGTCTGTAGTGACGCCTTAAACCGCTGCGCCACTCGTGAGGCCCTAGTCTCTGAAAGTTATCAAACATTTGCCGCCAGCTCCTGAAAACATATGCGCAATAAGCCCGTGTTCCGTTTCCCCGGTTTGCCCTGGCTAAACTAGCTGGCTAGTTGAACTATGCTAGATTTAGTCCTCATTCCCAAACTTCATAAATACTGCACCCTCAACTTCAAAACTCCTTTGCTAGTTAAACAAACATGTAACTAAGAAATTAGCTAGAAGGCAACATGAAAATTCTGAATTGTTTTATTGAAGTAGTCATAATATATTCCATTTATCCAAAGCGACTTACAGTCATAGGTGCATAAGAACAGCCCTTAGCTGTGGTGTATTGGTCATATCCCCTCCAGCCTTATTTCTTAAATTATACCTCAGTGATTCAGCAATATGGCGCTTCAAATACTTCCAGTGCCATCGGGGGTTTTCCATAGGAATATGTGGATGACGTCAGCGGTATCACTGTCTACTGGTTTTAATGTCCATGGCTACAGCACTGTTCGTCAGAGAAGGAGACATCCAGAAAATTGGTACCGCCAATGTGCCATCTTCTGTCTGTAGCATCCACACTGTTTGATTTAAAAACTAATATGACCCCATCATATTTAGATGTGTTTGCGTGACTTTCAATGAGCTCTCGGAGAGACTTGATTGGTCTCCCCACATCACAAGCGCAAAAAGGGTGTGCGGATGATGGGAATTAGGGAACTCCCAGTCTGACTCACCATAGTGCTGGTACCCACTAGAGACAAGGGTTTCCTAATAGGGCAGGTTGCTATAAAATGTCCTGCCCCTCCACAGTACAGACAACAGTTACTGTTCATCCTCCGTGAGCGTTCCCCAACGGACAACCTAGCTCTTCCCAACTGCATAGGCTCATTAGTATCCAACTCACCTGACGTAGATTCATGAGAGTGCTCGGGTGGCTTTGAACCCTCTTGGAAAAGCTGCCTTCGGAAACCTCCGGGTTCCCTCGAAGGTGAATGAGCCATAGTGGGTGCACGAGTGTGCCTGAGACCAGACCTCCACTCACTCCTACGTTTCCTTAGGCATCCATTGATTTTGACGGTTAGGATGATAAGTGAGTCGAGGTCCACTGGCAATTCCCGAGCAGCTAGATCATCTTTTACCACCTCAGTTAAAGGTTTCGGGGAGAGACTCCGGATTCCAGGCACTCTCAGCGGCCAACGTGTGAAAATTGTAGTCTGCCACACTACGGGGGTTCTGACGTAAGTCAAGCAGTTTACTGGCCACCTTTCTCCCAGATACCTGAGACTCAAATACCTTTCTCATTCCTCCAAATGACCACAAATGGCAGATTGTTGCTCCCGAACTACCGTAGCCCAGGAGAATACCCTTCCCGGCATTAGCGTAATGGTAAACACTATCTTCGATCGGTCTGAAGGAAGGAAAGATGGCTGTATCTCAAAAATAAGCGAGCACTGTGAAATAATACCCCGGCAGGCACCAGGATTCCCTGAATATCAATCCAGAGGTGGTAAGTGGGGTTCTCGGGGAGCTGGAATAGGCTGTACAAACTTACCACAGAGAGAGGAAAAATACTGGGTGATTGGGGTTTTTCCAGAGGTGGCAGGCAGCCTCTGAGCTAACTCCCTGATTTGCTCCATAATAACCTTTAACCCATGGTTGTGGCGTTCCGTCAAGGACCTGAGCCCTTCCAAAAGACCCAGTAACAACTCTTCATGTCTCCCAATGGTGGCTCCCTGCAGGGAGACAGCGTGGAGGAGATGGTCCAAGTCTGCTGGGTCTGTCATGGCCATGGCTATCATGACACAAGGCCAGACACAGATGCAGACACATGAGGCAGATGGTTGGAGTCTTACAATGTTTATTAATCCAAAAGGATTAGGCAAGAGAATGGTCGAGGACTGGCAAAAGGTCAAAACCAGATCAGAGTCTAGGAGGTACAGAGTGGCAGGCAGGCTCATTGTCAAGTCAGACAGAAAGGTCAGGCAGGCGGGTACACAGTCCAGAAACAGGCAAGGGTAAAAATCGGGAGGACTAGAAAAAGGGGATTGCAAAAAGCAGGAGAACAGGAGAAACACTGGTTGACTTGGAAACATACAAGACGAACTGGCACAAAGAGACAGTGAACATAGGGAAAAATACACTGGGGAAAATAAGCGACACCTGGAGGGGGTGGAGACAATCACAAGGACAGGTGAAACAGATCAGGGTGTGACAGAGGATGAGTTACCTGTAGTTGCAGGCGTGGTGAAGACCTCTGACTCCGAGCCTCACCCTGAAGCTCACCCTGGATCCCACCCTCACAGGCAGGGATCCACTTCCTCAAAAAATCTCACTCACCCTGAAGCAAAGGATGAGTGAGATTTTTTGAGAAAGTGGATCCCTGCCTGTTAGCAGGCACATATCAGGCTGGGTAGAAAATAAGTTGGGTACTGTTAAATTGGTGAAGGTAGCTCAAAGTGGTCTTGTGAAGATGTTCTGTGTTTCTTTCTCCCAGAGGGAGCGGGCGCTTCGCATCACGTGCCTTGGGATAAGACCTCTGACTTGCATTGCTCTCCGGTGCAAGGTTGCCTTTGAAAGGAGGGATTACTGGGGTGGCGTTAAGTGTTGAGGTGGAACAACTAAAATTGAAGATTCCCCGTGTCTGTGACACCCGTCGTTTGGTGAGCGTGGTGAATCTGAGAAGACACTGCATGTTCTTTTGAGTTTTCACCTGTCAAAATCATGTTAGGATATGTCATTTATCCCGTGAGCGCTTTTGTGCCGAACCCACTAAGGCGTTTTAGATGCCAAATTTATGGTCATGTTGCAGCAGTGTGTCAATTGTGGGAATGCCCATGTTGCTGGTGATCAGAATTGTCCGGTGCGAGAGAGAGAGAGGTTGCCAGGGTCAGAGTATAACAGAAGGTGTTGTATTATGAGGCAGTAAGAGAGTAGTAGAGGAAGATGAGTCCAGGGTGATAGATCCTAAGAGGCTACCTTTGAGTGAGCCAATAGAGAGTGATAGGAATAACGTGAGGTTGGTTTCTTAGCATTCATAGCCATGCTTATCAACTCTACCGCAGAAATTGAACATAAATCCCAGAGAATGGACGTGGTGGCAGCTGCAGAACTTACTTACATACTTGGGTGGACAAGATTTTACTGCAGAGGAGTTACAAGGTGTGTTGAGCGACAGTGTCCCGACCTCCCAGGCTGCTGGCCGGGTGTGGGATCAGATGGGGGCCAAGAAGTGGAATAGTTGTGAGGTTTTAATGGGGTGTCGGGTTAGTTGCTATAGTGGGAGGTTTTAATGGGTATAGGGTTAGTTGGTAGTGAGGTTTTAATTGGTGTAGGGTTAGTTGGTATAGTGGGGACGTTTTAATGGGTGTAGGGTTAGTTGGTATAGTGGGAGGTCTTAATAATGAGTGTAGGGTTAGTTGTATAGTGGGGAGGTTTAATGGGTGTAGGGTTAGTTGGAGCAGTGGTGAGGTTTTAATGGGTGTAGGGTTAGTTGTATAGTGGGGAGGTTTAATGGGTGTAGGGTTAGTTGGTATAGTGGGGAGGTTTTAATGGGTGTAGGGTTAGTTGGTATAGTGGGGAGGTTTTAATGGGTGTAGGGTTAGTTGGTATAGTGGGAGGTCTTAATGGGTGTAGGGTTAGTTGTATAGTGAGGTTTTAATGGGTGTAGGGTTAGTTGTATAGTGGGGAGGTTTTAATGGGTGTAGGGTTAGTTGGTAGTGAGATTTTAATGGGTGCAGGGTTAGTTGGTATAGTGGGGAGTTTTACTGGGTGTAGGTTTAGTTGGTAGTGAGGTTTTAATGGGTGTAGGGTTAGTTGGTAGTGAGGTCCTAATGGGTGTAGAGTTAGTTGGTATAGTGGGAGGTCTTAATAATGAGTGTAGGGTTAGTTGTATAGTGGGGGGGTTTAATGGGTGTAGGGTTAGTTGGAGCAGTGGTGAGGTTTTAATGGGTGTAGGGTTAGTTGGTATAGTGGGGAGGTATTAATGGGTGTAGGGTTAGTTGGTAGTGAGGTTTTAATGGGTGCAGGGTTAGTTGGTATAGTGGGAGGTCTTAATGGGTGTAGGGTTAGTTGTATAGTGGGGAGGTTTAATGGGTTAGTTGGTATAGTGGGGAGGTTTTAATGGGTGTCGGGTTAGTTGATATAGTGGGGAGGTTTTAATGGGTGTAGGATTAGTTGGTATGATGGTGAGGTTTTAATGGGTTAGTTGGTATAGTGGGGAGGTTTTAATGGGTGTAGGGATAGTTGGTAGAATGGTGAGGTTTTAATGGGTGTAGGGTTAGTTGGTATAATGTTGAGGTTTTAATGGGTTAGTTGGTATAGTGGGGAGGTTTTAATGGGTGTCGGGTTAGTTGGTAGAATGGTGAAGTTTTAATGGGTGTAGGGTTAGTTGGTATAATGGTGAGGTTTTAATGGGTTAGTTGGTATAGTGTGGAGGTTTTAATGGGTGTAGGGTTAGTTGGTATAGTGGGGAGGTTTTAATGGGTGTAGGGTTAGTTGGTATAGTGGGATGTCTTAATGGGTGTAGGGTTAGTTGTATAGTGGGGAGGTTTTAATGGGAGTAGGGTTAGTAGGTAGTGAGGTTTTAATGGGTGCAGGGTTAGTTGCTATAGTGGGGAGGTTTTAATGGGTGTAGGGTTAGTTGGTATAGTGGGAGGTCTTAATGGGTGTAGGGTTAGTTGTATAGTGGGGAGGTTTAATGGGTTAGTTGGTATAGTGGGGAGGTTTTAATGGGTGTCGGATTAGTTGATATAGTGGGAAGGTTTTAATGGGTGTAGGATTAGTTGGTATGATGGTGAGGTTTTAATGGGTTAGTTGGTATAGTGGGGAGGTTTTAATGGGTGTAGGGATAGTTGGTAGAATGGTGAGGTTTTAATGGGTGTAGGGTTAGTTGGTATAATGGTGAGGTTTTAATGGGTTAGTTGGTATAGGGGGGAGGTTTTAATGGGTGTCGGGTTAGTTGGTAGAATGGTGAAGTTTTAATGGGTATAGGGTTAGTTGGTATAATGGTGAGGTTTTAATGGGTTAGTTGGTATAGTGTGGAGGTTTTAATGGGTGCAGGGTTAGTTGGTATAGTGGGGAGGTTTTAATGGGTGTAGGGTTAGTTGGTATAGTGGGATGTCTTAATAATGGGTGTAGGGTTAGTTGTATAGTGGGGAGGTTTTAATGGGAGTAGGGTTAGTAGGTAGTGAGGTTTTAATGGGTGCAGGGTTAGTTGCTATAGTGGGGAGCTTTTAATGGGTGTAGGGTTAGTTGGTATAGTGGGAGTCTTAATGGGTGTAGGGTTAGTTGTATAGTGGGGAGGTTTAATGGGATAGTTGGTATAGTGGGGAGGTTTTAATGGGTGTCGGGTTAGTTGGTATAGTGGGGAGGTTTTAATGGGTGTAGGGTTAGTTGGTATAATGGTGAGGTGTTAATGGTTTAGTTGGTATAGTGGGGAGGTTTTAATGGGTGTAGGGATAGTTGGTAGAATGGTGAGGTTTTAATGGTTTAGTTGAGGTTTTAATGGTGTAGGGTTAGTTGTATAGTGGGGAGGTTTTAATGGGAGTAGGGTTAGTAGGTAGTGAGGTTTTAATGGGTGCAGGGTTAGTTGCTATAGTGGGGAGCTTTTAATGGGTGTAGGGTTAGTTGGTATAGTGGGGAGGTTTTAATGGGTGTAGGGTTAGTTGGTAGAATGGTGAAGTTTTAATGGGTGTAGGGTTAGTTGGTATAATGGTGAGGTTTTAATGGGTTAGTTGGTATAGTGGGGAGATTTTAATGGGTGTAGGGTTAGTTGGTATAGTGGGGAGGTTTTAATGGGTGTAGGGTTAGTTGGTAATGAGGTTTAAATGGGTGTAGGGTTAGTTGGTAGTGAGGTTTTAATGGGTGCAGAGTTAGTTGGTATAGTGGGGAGGTTTTCATGGGTGTAGGGTTAGTTGGTAGTGAGGTTTTAATGGGTGCAGGGTTAGTTGGTATAGTGGGGAGGTTTTAATGGGTGTAGGGTTAGTTGGTATAGTGGGAGGTCTTAATGGGTGTAGGGTTAGTTGTATAGTGGGGAGTTTTAATGGGTTAGTTGGTATAGTGGGGATGTTTTAATGGGTGTAGGGTTAGTTGGTATAGTGGGGAGGTTTTAATGGGTGTAGGGTTAGTTGGTATAATGGTGATGTTTTAATGGGTTAGTTGGTATAGTGGGGAGGTTTTAATGGGTGTAGGGTTAGTTGGTAGAATGGTGAAGTTTTAATGGGTGTAGGGTTAGTTGGTATAATGGTGAGGTTTTAATGGGTGTAGGGTTAGTTGGAAGGGCAGTGTTTCTTCCCTTTTCCCGTCCTTTTTGTGTCACAAAGTGTAATGAATTCATACTCTAGAACAGTAGGTAGAAATAGGGCAAGATGAGAGCTATAGATGAATATGGAGGCCCTGTCCGGCCTCACTCTCCACTACAGTAGATGGCGGTGTACGCACCTTTCAGTTGGTTGCGATCCGCCAAATTTAAAGAATAGAAGTTTGACTCCTCCCAGTTCTCTGTGCCGTTGCGAGGGGTACTTGATGGTGTTCTCATCACCCATCTCAAAGCTACTAGCAGACACTGTAGCGCTGAAACGCTGATTAACAATATGGAGTAGCATGCACGCGTCTGGGCATTATTTTATTCCATTCCCTTTGATGGATGTGCACGTCCATTGGAATATACGTTCATCGCACGGTAAGTTCTCCGTGATGCACTCGGTGGCAGCCCCGGCCACTCGGTGAGAAATAGACAAATTGTTGTTGCTATTCGCCTATTCAGCTATTGTCTTGCTTCTCACAGCGTCTAGGGTCGATGGGTTCGTGTGCTGTGTCTGAGCGCAATGTGGAATTGGTTCCGATATTGCCGGAGTGTTCATTTTTTATTTCAGCCGATTTAAATATAGCCAGTGTTTAACTAAAGCGTTACTTTGTTGCAATGGTCAGTCCTGAGAATGAAGCCACACGTTGCGGAGGGAGGACCAGAGTACTATCATGGTCCTCCGTGGGTCATTTAATTATTTAAATGGTCTTTTACCAGGGAGGATCCGTGAACTCAGACTAACACCTGTCTCTCTGGAACTCATTTAGACCGTGATTGTTGTGTAATTACCTCGCCGTCCTCGTGTTTTTTGTTTCCAATTATTTACCGAGGAGAGAGGAGCCTAATCATTCATGCACATCATTTGTTCGTCATTAGTAGGATCACGAGCATGGTTGGTGATCAGACAAGCCTGTGTGTCATTCCAGTCGCCTTTGGTTGTGGTCTGGGGCCGGATGTATCAAGTGTCTTGATAGCTGATTTAGGATCAGTTTGGTCATGTTTCATAAAACCTCTCAGCAGTAGAAGGGGCTGATTTAGGATCAGTCAGAATAAGATGACATGGTGACATTATCCTACTCTGATCTCCCTGTGAACTCCAACCTGATGGCACATGATGCCACCCACACCCCAGTGCCACAGCATCCTCCCACACCCCAGCTCCACAGCAAATCAAATCAAATTTTATTTGTCACATACACATGGTTAGCAGATGTTAGTGCGAGTGTAGCGAAATGTTTGTGCTTCTAGTTCCGACAATGCAGTAATAACCAACAAGTAATCTAGCTAACAATTCCAAAACTCCTACCTTATAGACACAAGTGTAAGGGGATAAAGAATATGTACATAAGATATATGAATGAGTGATGGTACAGAGCAGCATAGGCAAGATACAGTAGATGGTATTGAGTACAGTATATACATATGAGTATGTAAACAAAGTGGCATAGTTAAAGTGGCTAGTGATACATGTATTACATAAGGATGCAGTAGATGATATAGAGTACAGTATATACGTATACATATGAGATGAATAATGCATCCTCCCACACCCCAGCATCCTCCCACATCTCAGCTCCACAGCATCCTCCCACAACCCCAGCTCCACAGCATCCTCCCACACCCCAGCTCCACAGCATCCTCCCACAACCCCAGCGCCACAGCATCCTCCCACAACCCCAGCTCCACAGCATCCTCCCACAACCCCAGCTCCACAGCATCCTCCCACAACCCCAGCTCCACAGCATCCTCCCACAACCCCAGCTCCACAGCATCCTCCCACAACCCCAGCTCCACAGCATCCTCCCACAACCCCAGCTCCACAGCATCCTCCCACAACCCCAGCTCCACAGCATCCTCCCAGTTGCTTGTTGTTGCTATTTAGCCATACAGTATTATATCAACGTGGGTGATTGACTTCCTCTATTGGGTAATCTGATTATACCACCAATGACTTCTTCAGGAGCATACCATCATCAATGTCATCCTAGGTGATAGGTCCGTCAGCTAGAATTGTGCTCTACTGTTGACCATTCCCTGTGTGCCCTGTTCAAAAGTGGAGCACTATATAGGGAATATGGTTCCATTTGAGACACCACCATTCATCCTGGAACCTGCTCTTTACCCACTCTCCCCTCTTCCCCCCCTGCTCTTTACCGACTCTCCCCCCTTTCCCCCCCTGCTCTTTACCGACTCTTCCCCCCCCCCCCGCTCTTTACCCACTCTCCCCTCTTTCCCCCCCTGCTCTTTACCCACTCTCCCCTCTTCCCCCCCTGCTCTTTACCCACTCTCCCCTCTTTCCCCCTTGCTCTTTACCCACTCTCCCCTCTTTCCCCCCCTGCTCTGTACTGACTCTTCCCCCTGCTCTGTACCGACTCTCCCCTCTTCCCCTCCTGCTCTGTACCCACTCTCCCCTCTTTCCCCCCCTGCTCTTTACCCACTCTCCCCTCTTTCCCCCCCTGCTCTGTACCCACTCTCCCCTCTTTCCCCCCCTGCTCTGTACCCACTCTCCCCTCTTTTCCCCCCCTGCTCTTTACCCACTCTCCCCTCTTACCCCCGCTCTTTACCCACTCTACCCCCCTGCTCTTTACCCACTCTACCCCCTCGCTTTTTACCCACTCTTCCCCCCTCCCCTTCTCTTTACCCACTCTTCCCCCCCTGCTCTTTACCCACTCTCCCCTCTTTCCCCCCCCTGCTCTTTACCCACTCTCCCCTCTTTCCCCCCCTGCTCTTTACCCACTCTCCCCTCTTTCCCCCCTACTCTTTACCCACTCTCCCCTCTTTCTCCCTTGCTCTTTACCCACTCTCCCCTCTTTCCCCCCCTGCTCTGTACCGACTCTTCCCTCTTCCCCCTGCTCTGTACCCACTCTCCCTCTTCCCCCTCTGCTCTTTACCCACTCTCCCTCTTTCCCCCCTGCTCTTTACCCACTCTCCCCTCTTCCCCCCTGCTCTTTACCCACTCTCCCCTCTTTCCCCCCCTGCTCTGTACCCACTCTCCCCTCTTTCCCCCCCTGCTCTTTACCCACTCTCCCCTCTTTTCCCCCCCTGCTCTTTACCCACTCTCCCCTCTTTTCCCCCCTGCTCTTTACCCACTCTCCCCTCTTACCCCCCCGCTCTTTACCCACTCTACCCCCCTGCTCTCTACCCCCCTGCTCTTTACCCACTCTACCCCCCCGCTTTTTACCCACTCTTCCCCCCTCCCCTTCTCTTTACCCACTATACCCCCCCCTGCTCTTTTTTTTCTCTACCCCCCTGCTCTTTACCCACTCTACCCCCCGCTTTTTACCCACTCTTCCCCCTCCCCTTCTCTTTACCCACTCTACCCCCCTGCTCTTTACCCACTCTACCCCCCCTGCTCTATACCCACTCTACCCCCCCTGCTCTTTACCCACTCTATCCCCCCCTGTTCTTTACCCACTCCCCCTCTTCCCCCTGCTCTTTACCCACTCTCCCCTCTCCCCCCTGCTCTTTACCCACTCTCCCCTCTTCCCCCTGCTCTCTATCCCCCTGCTCTTTACCCACTCTACCCCCCCGCTTTTTACCCACTCTTCCCCCCTCCCCTTCTCTTTACCCACTCTTCCCCCTCCCCTTCTCTTTACCCACTCTACCCCCCCTGCTCTTTTTTTTCTCTACCCCCCTGCTCTTTACCCACTCTACCCCCCCGCTTTTTACCCACTCTTCCCCCCTCCCCTTCTCTTTACCCACTCTTCCCCCCTCCCCTTCTCTTTACCCACTCTTCCCCCCTCCCCTTCTCTTTACCCACTCTTCCCCCCTCCCCTTCTCTTTACCCACTCTACCCCCCCTGCTCTTTACCCACTCTTCCCCCCTCCCCTTCTCTTTACCCACTCTTCCCCCCTCCCCTTCTCTTTACCCACTCTACCCCCCCTGCTCTTTACCCACTCTACCCCCCCTGCTCTTTACCCACTCTACCCCCCTGCTCTTTACCCACTCTACCCCCCCTGCTCTTTACCCACTCTCCCCTCTTTCCCCCCTGCTCTTTACCCACTCTCCCCTCTTTCCCCCCTGCTCTTACCCACTCTCCCCTCTTTCCCCCCCTGCTCTGTACCGACTCTCCCCTCTTTCCACCCGCTCTTTACCGACTCTTCCCCCCACTCTTTACCGACTCTTCCCCCCCCCCCTGCTCTTTACCCATTCTCCCCCCGCTCTTTACTCACTCTCCCCCCCCCCGCTCTTTACCCACTCTTTCTCCCTCCCTGCTCTTTATCCACTCTTCCCCCCTTCTCTTTATCCACTCTTTCCCCCCTTCTCTTTATCCACTCTTCCCCCCCTTCTCTTTATCCACTCTTCCCCCCCTTCTCTTTATCCACTCTTCCCCCCCTTCTCTTTATCCACTCTTCCCCCCTTCTCTTTATCCACTCTTCCCCCCCTTCTCTTTATCCACTCTTCCCCCCCTTCTCTTTATCCACTCTTCCCCCCCTTCTCTTTATCCACTCTTCCCCCCTTCTCTTTATCCACTCTTCCCCCCTGCTCTTTATCCACTCTTCCCCCACTCTTTACCAACTCGACCTCCCCTGTTCTCTCCCCCTTGCTCTTTACCCACTCTACCCCCCGCTTTTTACCCACTCTTCCCCCCTCCCCTTCTCTTTACCCACTCGTTCCCCCCCTGCTCTTTGCCCACTCGTTCCCCCCCTGCTCTTTACCCACTCTACCCCCCCTGCTCTTTACCCACTCTACCCCCCCCCTGCTCTTTACCCACTCTACCCCCCCTGGTCTTTACCCACTCTACCCCCCTGGTCTTTACCCACTCTACCCCCCTGCTCTTACCCACTCTACCCCCCCTGCTCTTTACCCACTCTTCCCCCCCCTGCTCTTTACCCACTCTTCCCCCCCCTGCTCTTTACCCACTCTTCCCCCCTCTGCTCTTTACCCACTCTTCCCCCCCTGCTCTTTACCCACTCTTCCCCCCCTGCTCTTTACCCATTCTCCCCCCCCTGCTCTTTACCCACTCTTCCCCCCCTGCTCTTTACCCACTCCCCCCCCCCCTGCTCTTTACCCACTCTCCCCTCTTACCCCCCCGCTCTTTACCCACTCTACCCCCCCTGCTCTCTCAAATAGACTAGTGCTCAAAGACTAGTCTATTTGCCAACCCTGTTTGTATATAACACATGTACTTTATGCAGTGTTTTTTTAATGTTCAACCCTGTATTGTAGTTTCACTGTATGTTGTCCAGTCACCCTCTGTTGTTTTGTATTTTTCTGGAATCAGTTAATGGTTTGAAATGGACTCCTCTTGGAGTCAATTCCCATCTCCAGGAATTTAGGAATGGAATCACAATGGACTCCCAATATTTTATGATATTAACAGTCCTTCATCTCCTGTAGATTGAGATCCAGACTGATCCATTCTTTGCTGAGACAACATGGCTTCTGACAACACACAGCGCAGTTACTCCATCATCCCATGTTTCATCTTCGTAGAGGTAAGACTGTCTCTGGTGTTACCTAATAACAGATCATAGAGGTAAGACTGTCTCTGGTGTTACCTAATAACAGATCATAGAGGTAAGACTGTCTCTGGTGTTACCTAATAACAGATCATAGAGGTAAGTGTCTGTCTGTCTCTGGTGTTACCTAATAACAGATCATAGAGATAAGACTGTCTGTCTCTGGTGTTATCTAATAACAGATCATATAGGTAAGACTGACTGTCTCTGGTGTTACCTAATAACAGATCACAGAGGTAAGACTGTCTGTCTCTGGTGTTACCTAATAACAGATCATAGAGGTAAGACTGTCTGTCTCTGGTGTTACCTAATAACAGATCATAGAGGTAAGACTGACTGTCTCTGGTGTTACCTAATAACAGATCATAGAGGTAAGACTGACTGTCTCTGGTGTTACCTAATAACAGATCATAGAGGTAAGACTGACTGTCTCTGGTGTTACCTAATAACAGATCATAGAGGTAAGACTGACTGTCTCTGGTGTTACCTAATAACAGATCATAGAGGTAAGACTGACTGTCTCTGGTGTTACCTAATAACAGATCATAGAGGTAAGACTGTCTGTCTCTGGTGTTACCTAATAACAGATCATAGAGGTAAGACTGTCTGTCTCTGGTGTTACCTAATAACAGATCATAGAGGTAAGACTGACTGTCTCTGGTGTTACCTAATAACAGATCATAGAGGTAAGACTGACTGTCTCTGGTGTTACCTAATAACAGATCATAGAGGTACGACTGTCTGTCTCTGGTGTTACCTAATAACAGATCATAGAGGTAAGACTGTCTGTCTCTGGTGTTACCTAATAAGAGATCATAGAGGTAAGACTGTCTCTGGTGTTACCTAATAACAGATCATAGAGGTAAGACTGTCTCTCTGGTGTTACCTAATAACAGATCATAGAGGTAAGACTGTCTGTCTCTGGTGTTACCTAATAACAGATCATAGAGGTAAGACTGTCTCTGGTGTTACCTAATAACAGATCATAGAGGTAAGACTGACTGTCTCTGGTGTTACATAATAACAGATCATAGAGGTAAGACTGACTGTCTCTGGTGTTACCTAATAACAGATCACAGAGGTAAGACTGTCTGTCTCTGGTGTTACCTAATAACAGATCATAGAGGTAAGACTGACTGTCTCTGGTGTTACCTAATAACAGATCATAGAGGTAAGACTGACTGTCTCTGGTGTTACCTAATAACAGATCATAGAGGTAAGACTGTCTCTGGTGTTACCTAATAACAGATCATAGAGGTAAGACTGTCTGTCTCTGGTGTTACCTAATAACAGATCATAGAGGTAAGACTGTCTGTCTCTGGTGTTACCTAATAACAGATCATAGAGGTAAGACTGTCTGTCTCTGGTGTTACCTAATAACAGATCATAGAGGTAAGACTGTCTCTGGTGTTACCTAATAACAGATCATAGAGGTAAGACTGTCTCTGGTGTTACCTAATAACAGATCGTAGAGGTAAGACTGTCTCTGGTGTTACCTAATAACAGATCATAGAGGTAAGACTGTCTCTGGTGTTACCTAATAACAGATCATAGAGGTAAGTGTCTGTCTGTCTCTGGTGTTACCTAATAACAGATCATAGAGGTAAGACTGTCTGTCTCTGGTGTTACCTAATAACAGATCATATAGGTAAGACTGTCTGTCTCTGGTGTTACCTAATAACAGATCATATAGGTAAGACTGTCTGTCTCTGGTGTTACCTAATAACAGATCATAGAGGTAAGACTGTCTGTCTCTGGTGTTACCTAATAACAGATCATAGAGGTAAGACTGTCTGTCTCTGGTGTTACCTAATAACAGATCATAGAGGTAAGACTGACTGTCTCTGGTGTTACCTAATAACAGATCACAGAGGTAAGACTGTCTGTCTCTGGTGTTACCTAATAACAGATCATAGAGGTAAGACTGACTGTCTCTGGTGTTACCTAATAACAGATCATAGAGGTAAGACTGACTGTCTCTGGTGTTACCTAATAACAGATCATAGAGGTAAGACTGACTGTCTCTGGTGTTACCTAATAACAGATCATAGAGGTAAGACTGACTGTCTCTGGTGTTACCTAATAACAGATCATAGAGGTAAGACTGTCTGTCTCTGGTGTTACCTAATAACAGATCATAGAGGTAAGACTGTCTGTCTCTGGTGTTACCTAATAACAGATCATAGAGGTAAGACTGTCTGTCTCTGGTGTTACCTAATAACAGATCATAGAGGTACGACTGTCTCTGATGTTACCTAATAACAGATCATAGAGGTACGACTGTCTCTCGCTGGTGTTACCTAATAACAGATCATAGAGGTAAGACTGTCTGTCTCTGGTGTTACCTAATAACAGATCATAGAGGTAAGACTGACTGTCTCTGGTGTTACCTAATAACAGATCATAGAGGTAAGACTGACTGTCTCTGGTGTTACCTAATAACAGATCATAGAGGTAAGACTGTCTCTGGTGTTACCTAATAACAGATCATAGAGGTAAGACTGTCTGTCTCTGGTGTTACCTAATAACAGATCATAGAGGTAAGACTGACTGTCTCTGGTGTTACCTATTAACAGGTCATAGAGGTAAGACTGTCTGTCTCTGGTGTTACCTAATAACAGATCATAGAGGTAAGACTGTCTCTGGTGTTACCTAATAACAGATCATAGAGGTAAGACTGTCTCTGGTGTTACCTAAAGCAGATCATAGAGGTAAGACTGTCTCTGGTGTTACCTAATAACAGATCATAGAGGTAAGACTGTCTGTCTCTGGTGTTACCTAATAACAGATCATAGAGGTAAGACTGTCTGTCTCTGGTGTTACCTAATAACAGATCATAGAGGTAAGACTGTCTGTCTCTGGTGTTACCTAATAACAGATCATAGAGGTAAGACTGACTGTCTCTGGTGTTACCTAATAACAGATCATAGAGGTAAGACTGACTGTCTCTGGTGTTACCTAATAACAGATCATAGAGGTAAGACTGACTGTCTCTGGTGTTACCTAATAACAGATCATAGAGGTACGACTGTCTGTCTCTGGTGTTACCTAATAACAGATCATAGAGGTAAGACTGACTGTCTCTGGTGTTACCTAATAACAGATCATAGAGGTAAGACTGACTGTCTCTGGTGTTACCTAATAACAGATCATAGAGGTAAGACTGACTGTCTCTGGTGTTACCTAATAACAGATCATAGAGGTAAGACTGACTGTCTCTGGTGTTACCTAATAACAGATCATAGAGGTAAGACTGACTGTCTCTGGTGTTACCTAATAACAGATCATAGAGGTAAGACTGTCTCTGGTGTTACCTAATAACAGATCATAGAGGTAAGACTGACTGTCTCTGGTGTTACCTAATAACAGATCATAGAGGTAAGACTGTCTCTGGTGTTACCTAATAACAGATCATAGAGGTAAGACTGTCTCTGGTGTTACCTAATAACAGATCATAGAGGTAAGACTGTCTCTGGTGTTACCTAATAACAGATCATAGAGGTAAGACTGTCTCTGGTGTTACCTAATAACAGATCATAGAGGTACGACTGTCTCTCGCTGGTGTTACCTAATAACAGATCATAGAGGTAAGACTGTCTGTCTCTGGTGTTACCTAATAACAGATCATAGAGGTAAGACTGTCTCTGGTGTTACCTAATAACAGATCATAGAGGTAAGACTGTCTGTCTCTGGTGTTACCTAATAACAGATCATAGAGGTAAGACTGACTGTCTCTGGTGTTACCTATTAACAGGTCATAGAGGTAAGACTGTCTGTCTCTGGTGTTACCTAATAACAGATCATAGAGGTAAGACTGTCTCTGGTGTTACCTAATAACAGATCATAGAGGTAAGACTGTCTCTGGTGTTACCTAAAGCAGATCATAGAGGTAAGACTGTCTCTGGTGTTACCTAATAACAGATCATAGAGGTAAGACTGTCTGTCTCTGGTGTTACCTAATAACAGATCATAGAGGTAAGACTGTCTGTCTCTGGTGTTACCTAATAACAGATCATAGAGGTAAGACTGTCTGTCTCTGGTGTTACCTAATAACGGATCATAGAGGTAAGACTGACTGTCTCTGGTGTTACCTAATAACAGATCATAGAGGTAAGACTGACTGTCTCTGGTGTTCAAATCAAATCAAATCAAATTTATTTATATAGCCCTTCGTACATCAGCTGATATCTCAAAGTGCTGTACAGAAACCCAGCCTAAAACCCCAAACAGCAAGCAATGCAGGTGGAGAAGCACGGTGGCTAGGAAAAACTCCCTAGAAAGGCCAATACCTAGGAAGAAACCTAGAGAGGAACCAGGCTATGTGGGGTGGCCAGTCCTCTTCTGGCTGTGCCGGGTGGAGATTATAACAGAACATGGTCAAGATGTTCAATGTTCATAAATGACCAGCATGGTCGAATAATAATAAGGCAGAACAGTTGAAACTAGAGCAGCAGCACAGTCAGGTGGAAGTTGAAACTGGAGCAGCAGCATGGCCAGGTAGACTGGGGACAGCAAGGAGTCATCATGTCAGGTAGTCCTGGGGCATGGTCCTAGGGCTCAGGTCAGTTGAAACTGGAACAGCAGCATGGCCAGGTGGACTGGGGACAGCAAGGAGTCATCATGTCAGGTAGTCCTGGGGCATGGTCCTCCGAGAGAGAGAAAGAAAGAGAGAAGGAGAGAATTAGAGAACGCACACTTAGATTCACACAGGACACCGAATAGGACAGGAGAAGTACTCCAGATATAACAAACTGACCCCAGCCCCCCGACACATAAACTACTGCAGCATAAATACTGGAGGCTGAGACAGGAGGGGTCAGGAGACACTGTGGCCCCATCCGAGGACACCCCCGGACAGGGCCAAACAGGAAGGATATAACCCCACCCACTTTGCCAAAGCACAGCCCCCACACCACTAGAGGGATATCTTCAACCACCAACTTACCATCCTGAGACAAGGCTGAGTATAGCCCACAAAGATCTCCGCCACGGCACAACCCAAGGGGGGGGGGGGGGGGGGGCGCCAACCCAGACAGGATGACCACAACAGTGAATCAACCCACTCAGGTGACGCACCCCCTCCAGGGACAGCATGAGAGAGCCCCAGCAAGCCAGTGACTCAGCCCCTGTAATAGGGTTAGAGGCAGAGAATCCCAGTGGAAAGAGGGGAACCGGCCAGGCAGAGACAGCAAGGGCGGTTCGTTGCTCCAGAGCCTTTCCGTTCACCTTCCCACTCCTGGGCCAGACTACACTCAATCATATGACCCACTGAAGAGATGAGTCTTCAGTAAAGACTTAAAGGTTGAGACCGAGTTTGCGTCTCTGACATGGGTAGGCAGACCGTTCCATAAAAATGGAGCTCTATAGGAGAAAGCCCTGCCTCCAGCTGTTTGCTTAGAAATTCTAGGGACAATTAGGAGGCCTGCGTCTTGTGACCGTAGCGTACATATAGGTATGTACGGCAGGACCAAATCAGAGAGATATGTAGGAGCAAGCCCATGTAATGCTTTGTAGGTTAGCAGTAAAACCTTGAAATCAGCCCTTGCTTTGACAGGAAGCCAGTGTAGAGAGGCTAGCACTGGAGTAATATGATCAAATTTTTTGGTTCTAGTCAGGATTCTAGCAGCCGTATTTAGCACTAACTGAAGTTTATTTAGTGCTTTATCCGGGTAGCCGGAAAATAGAGCATTGCAGTAGTCTAACCTAGAAGTGACAAAAGCATGGATTAATTTTTCTGCATCATTTTTGGACAGAAAGTTTCTGATTTTTGCAATGTTACGTAGATGGAAAAAAGCTGTCCTCGAAATGGTCTTGATATGTTCTTCAAAAGAGAGATCAGGGTCCAGAGTAACGCCGAGGTCCTTCACAGTTTTATTTGAGACGACTGTACAACCATTAAGATTAATTGTCAGATTCAACAGAAGATCTCTTTGTTTCTTGGGACCTAGAACAAGCATCTCTGTTTTGTCCGAGTTTAATAGTAGAAAGTTTGCAGCCATCCACTTCCTTATGTCTGAAACACATGCTTCTAGCGAGGGCAATTTTGGGGCTTCACCATGTTTCATTGAAATGTACAGCTGTGTGTCATCCGCATAGCAGTGAAAGTTTACATTATGTTTTCGAATAACATCCCCAAGAGGTAAAATATATAGTGAAAACAATAGTGGTCCTAAAACGGAACCTTGAGGAACACCGAAATTTACAGTTGATTTGTCAGAGGACAAACCATTCACAGAGACAAACTGATATCTTTCCGACAGATAAGATCTAAACCAGGCCAGAACATGTCCGTGTAGACCAATTTGGGTTTCCAATCTCTCCAAAAGAATGTGGTGATCGATGGTATCAAAAGCAGCACTAAGGTCTAGGAGCACGAGGACAGATGCAGAGCCTCGGTCCGATGCCATTAAAATGTCATTTACCACCTTCACAAGTGCCGTCTCAGTGCTATGATGGGGTCTAAAACCAGACTGAAGCATTTCGTATACATTGTTTGTCTTCAGGAAGGCAGTGAGTTGCTGCGCAACAGCCTTCTCTAAAATTTTTGAGAGGAATGGAAGATTCGATATAGGCCGATAGTTTTTTATATTTTCTGGGTCAAGGTTTGGCTTTTTCAAGAGAGGCTTTATTACTGCCACTTTTAGTGAGTTTGGTACACATCCAGTGGATAGAGAGCCGTTTATTATGTTCAACATAGGAGGGCCAAGCACAGGAAGCAGCTCTTTCAGTAGTTTAGTTGGAATAGGGTCCAGTATGCAGCTTGAAGGTTTAGAGGCCATGATTATTTTCATCATTGTGTCAAGAGATATAGTACTAAAACACTTGAGCGTCTCTCTTGATCCTAGGTCCTGGCAGAGTTGTGCAGACTCAGGACAACTGAGGTTTGGAGGAATACGCAGGTTTAAAGAGGAGTCCGTAATTTGCTTTCTAATAATCATAATCTTTTCCTCAAAGAAGTTCATGAATTTATCACTGCTAAAGTGAAAGTCATCCTCTCTTGGGGAATGCTGCTTTTTAGTTAGCTTTGCGACAGTATTAAAAAGGAATTTCGGATTGTTCTTATTTTCCTCAATTAAGTTAGAAAAATAGGATGATCGAGCAGCAGTAAGGGCTCTACGGTACTGCACGGTACCGTCCTTCCAAGCTAGTCGGAAGACTTCCAGTTTGGTGTGGCGCCATTTCCGTTCCAATTTTCTGGAAGCTTGCTTCAGAGCTCGGGTATTTTCTGTGTACCAGGGAGCTAGTTTCTTATGAGACATTTTAATTACCTAATTACAGATCATAGAGGTAAGACGGACTGTCTCTGGTGTTACCTAATAACAGATCATAGAGGTACGACTGTCTGTCTCTGGTGTTACCTAATAACAGATCATAGAGGTAAGACTGACTGTCTCTGGTGTTACCTAATAACAGATCATAGAGGTAAGACTGACTGTCTCTGGTGTTACCTAATAACAGATCATAGAGGTAAGACTGACTGTCTCTGGTGTTACCTAATAACAGATCATAGAGGTAAGACTGTCTCAGGTGTTACCTAATAACAGATCATAGAGGTAAGACTGTCTCTGGTGTTACCTAATAACAGATCATAGAGGTAAGACTGTCTGTCTCTGGTGTTACCTAATAACAGATCATAGAGTTAAGACTGACTGTCTCTGGTGTTACCTAATAACATATCATAGAGGTAAGACTGTCTCTGGTGTTACCTAATAACATATCATAGAGGTAAGACTGTCTCTGGTGTTACCTAATAACAGATCATAGAGGTACGACTGTCTCTCTGGTGTTACCTAATAACAGATCATAGAGGTAAGACTGTCTGTCTCTGGTGTTACCTAATAACAGATCATAGAGGTAAGACCGTCTGTCTCTGGTGTTACCTAATAACAGATCATAGAAGTACGACTGTCTGTCTCTGGTGTTACCTAATAACAGATCATAGAGGTAAGACTGACTGTCTCTGGTGTTACCTAATAACAGATCATAGAGGTAAGACTGTCTGTCTCTGGTGTTACCTAATAACAGATCATAGAGGTAAGACTGTCTGTCTCTGGTGTTACCTAATAACAGATCATAGAGGTAAGACTGTCTGTCTCTGGTGTTACCTAATAACAGATCATAGAGGTAAGACTGTCTGTCTCTGGTGTTACCTAATAACAGATCATAGAGGTAAGACTGACTGTCTCTGGTGTTACCTAATAACAGATCATAGAGGTAAGACTGTCTGTCTCTGGTGTTACCTAATAACAGATCATAGAGGTAAGACTGTCTGTCTCTGGTGTTACCTAATAACAGATCATAGAGGTAAGACTGTCTGTCTCTGGTGTTACCTAATAACAGATCATAGAGGTAAGACTGTCTGTCTCTGGTGTTACCTAATAACAGATCATAGAGGTAAGACTGACTGTCTCTGGTGTTACCTAATAACAGATCATAGAGGTAAGACTGACTGTCTCTGGTGTTACCTAATAACAGATCATAGAGGTAAGACTGACTGTCTCTGGTGTTACCTAATAACAGATCATAGAGGTACGACTGTCTGTCTCTGGTGTTACCTAATAACAGATCATAGAGGTAAGACTGACTGTCTCTGGTGTTACCTAATAACAGATCATAGAGGTAAGACTGACTGTCTCTGGTGTTACCTAATAACAGATCATAGAGGTAAGACTGACTGTCTCTGGTGTTACCTAATAACAGATCATAGAGATAAGACTGTCTCAGGTGTTACCTAATAACAGATCATAGAGGTAAGACTGTCTCTGGTGTTACCTAAAGCAGATCATAGAGGTAAGACTGTCTCTGGTGTTACCTAATAACAGATCATAGAGGTAAGACTGTCTGTCTCTGGTGTTACCTGATAACAGATCATAGAGGTAAGACTGACTGTCTCTGGTGTTACCTAATAACATATCATAGAGGTAAGACTGTCTGTCTCTGGTGTTACCTAATAACATATCATAGAGGTAAGACTGTCTCTGGTGTTACCTAATAACAGATCATAGAGGTAAGACTGTCTCTGGTGTTACCTAAAGCAGATCATAGAGGTAAGACTGTCTCTGGTGTTACCTAATAACAGATCATAGAGGTACGACTGTCTCTCTGGTGTTACCTAATAACAGATCATAGAGGTAAGACCGTCTGTCTCTGGTGTTACCTAATAACAGATCATAGAAGTACGACTGTCTGTCTCTGGTGTTACCTAATAACAGATCATAGAGGTAAGACTGACTGTCTCTGGTGTTACCTAATAACAGATCATAGAGGTAAGACTGTCTGTCTCTGGTGTTACCTAATAACAGATCATAGAGGTAAGACTGTCTGTCTCTGGTGTTACCTAATAACAGATCATAGAGGTAAGACTGTCTGTCTCTGGTGTTACCTAATAACAGATCATAGAGGTAAGACTGTCTGTCTCTGGTGTTACCTAATAACAGATCATAGAGGTAAGACTGTCTGTCTCTGGTGTTACCTAATAACAGATCATAGAGGTAAGACTGTCTCTGGTGTTACCTAATAACAGATCATAGAGGTAAGACTGTCTCTGGTGTTACCTAATAACAGATCATAGAGGTAAGACTGTCTCTGGTGTTACCTAAAGCAGATCATAGAGGTAAGACTGTCTCTGGTGTTACCTAATAACAGATCATAGAGGTAAGACTGACTGTCTCTGGTGTTACCTAATAACAGATCATAGAGGTAGGACTGACTGTCTCTGGTGTTACCTAATAACAGATCATAGAGGTAAGACTGTCTGTCTCTGGTGTTACCTAATAACAGATCATAGAGGTAAGACTGACTGTCTCTGGTGTTACCTAATAACAGATAATAGAGGTAAGACTGACTGTCTCTGGTGTTACCTAATAACAGATCATAGAGGTAAGACTGTCTGTCTCTGGTGTTACCTAATAACAGATCATAGAGGTAAGACTGACTGTCTCTGATGTTACCTAATAACAGATCATAGAGGTAAGACTGTCTGTAGTGAAATGCTGAATATAACAGGTGCTAACCAATGGTGCCCCCAAAAAGTTGTGTGTGTGTGTGTGTGTGTGTGTGTGTGTGTAGGTAAAGAAATAAAACAACAGTAGAAAGACATCTGAAAAAAGAGTAGCAAGTCTACATACAGACACCTGTTAGTAGCAAGTCTACATACAGACACCTGTTAGTAGCAAGTCTACATACAGACACCTGTTAGTAGCAAGTCTACATACAGACACCTGTTAGTAGCAAGTCTACATACAGACACCTGTTAGTAGCAAGTCTACATACAGACACCTGTTAGTAGCAAGTCTACATACAGACACCTGTTAGTAGCAAGGCTACTAACAGAATGCAAGTAACCATTGGTTACCTGTTCAGGAGTCTTATGGCTTGGGGGTTAAAAACTGTTGAGAAGCTGTTTTGTCCTAGACTTCGGTACCGCTTGCCATTCGGTAGTAGAGAGAACAGTCTATGGCTGGGTTCTTTGACAATGTTTAGGGTCTTCCTCTGACACCGCCTGGTGTAGAGGTCCTGGATTGCAGGCAGCAAGGCCCCAGTGATGTACTGGGCCATACACACTTCCCTCTGTAGTGCCTTGCGGTCAGAGGCCGAGTAGTTGTCATACCAGGCAGTGATGCAACCGATGTTGCAGCTGTAGAACCTTTTGAGGATCTCAGGACCCATGCCAAATCTTTTTAGTTTCCTGATGGGGAATAGGCTTTGTCGTGCCCTCTTCACAACTGTCTTGGTGTGTTTGGACCAATCTAGTTTGTTGTTGATGTGGACACCAGGAACTTGAATCTCTCAACCTGCTCCACTACAGCCCCGTTGATGAGAATGGGGATGTGCTCGGTGCTCCTTTTCCTGTAGTCCACAATAATCTCCTTAGTCTTGGTTACATTGAGGGATAGGTTGTTATTTACAGATGGCATACAAGTTTGTTATTAAGGCACATTAAAATGCACATGTTCCAGAAGGCATTTCTGCCAAAGTTGAATTAAAAGCCTCTCCTGTGAAGTGACATACGCCTAGCTTACTGAAACAGGTATTTGATTAGACTGTAATGTTATAGTGTAGGGAGGAGGGCAAATGTATGTGCACTATTAGTAAACGGTAGAGCGAGGCTGCCCGCTGCAGGTAAACGGTAGAGCGAGGCTGCCCGCTGCAGGTAAACGGTAGAGCGAGGCTGCAGGTAAACGGTAGAGCGAGGCTGCAGGTAAACGGTAGAGCGAGGCTGCAGGTAAACGGTAGAGCGAGGCTGCAGGTAAACGGTAGAGCGAGGCTGCAGGTAAACGGTAGAGCGAGGCTGCAGGTAAACGGTAGAGCGAGGCTGCCCGCTGCAGGTAAACGGTAGAGCGAGGCTGCAGGTAAACGGTAGAGCGAGGCTGCCCGCTGCAGGTAAACGGTAGAGCGAGGCTGCAGGTAAACGGTAGAGCGAGGCTGCAGGTAAACGGTAGAGCGAGGCTGCCCGCTGCAGGTAAACGGTAGAGCGAGGCTGCAGGTAAACGGTAGAGCTAGGCTGCAGGTAAACGGTATAGCGAGGCTGCAGGTAAACGGTAGAGCGAGGCTGCAGGTAAACGGTAGAGCGAGGCTGCCCGCTGCAGGTAAACGGTAGAACGAGGCTGGGGGTAAACGGTAGAGCGAGGCTGCCCGCTGCAGGTAAACGGTAGAGGCGAGGCTGGGGGTAAACGGTAGAGGCGAGGCTGGGGGTAAACGGTAGAGGCGAGGCTGGGGGTAAACGGTAGAGCGATAATGGCAGGGACGGTCCTGCTGGCCTACTACTTTGAGTTAGGTCAGGTTGTATTTAGGTTAGTGTTCCAGCCTGATATCTCCCTGATGTTGTCTCTCCAGCTGGTGATAATGGCAGGGACCGTCCTGCTGGCCTACTACTTTGAGCTGACCGACACGTTCGGCATCCACGTCCAGGGGTTCTTCTGCAACGATGCTGACCTGATGAAGCCGTACCCCGGGGTGGACGAGAGCAGCTTCATCCCTCCCCTCATCCTCTACTGCGTGGTCGCCGCTGTTCCCACCACCATCGTGAGTACTAGGTTACTGACGGACTCTGTCTTGCTGGCTCTGCCCTCTCTCTCTTCTGTCTCTCTGCCCCCTCGCTCCTCTTTCTCTCTCTCTCTGTCACAATAAGCGGCTTGGCTCCCATCGCCATCTTGAGTACAGTAACTGTTTTTCTGTATTTTCGCTCTTGCTATCTTGCTTTCTCAGTAAATCATCTCACATTATCCTCCATTATCTTTGTATTATATATTTAATGAAGATATATATATCCTACTGATGTAGGCTCTTAATTTGATCACTCTTTTGTGGTTGAGAATTTACTTGTATTTGAGTTTTAAGAAGGCTTCTGAAGTTTATAATTTCCACTTTTTAAAAATTTCAGACTTGATTTCCCCTTCCGAAAAATTTAATAAGGATTATTCCTCCTGTAGCAAACTGGCTCGAATTAAAATCCTGCATCTGTATTATTTACAGATCAAATGCTCCCATTAGCCTCATTTCTACTTAAACATTGATTTCTAGGTTTAATTATGACTGCTAGATTCACTGGAGGAAAACACAGATGTTTTTTTAAGTCACTGAGGCACTGACATGGTTTCATTAGTTCAAAGAACGAACACTAGATAGCACTGTTGCTACACTGTAGATCTACTGCCTACAGTTCGGCAGCAGCCATAGCAGCTCTACATGCCCGTCTCTGGCGCCAACACAGACTGCACCTTTATTTAACTAGGCAAGTCAGTTAAGATCAAATTCTTATTTACAATGACGGCCTACCAGGGAACAGTGGGTTAACTGCCTTGTTCAGGGGCAGAACAACAGATTCTTACCTTGTCAGCTCTTGGATTCGATCCAGCAACCTTTCAGTTAATGGCCCAGTGCTCTAACTACTAGGCTACCTGCTGCCCAAGGTAGCCTACCATTACACCCATACTCAATAAATAATAATATATACTATTTAGCATAAACTTTTATCCTAAGCGACTTAGTAATTCCAGTGTTTTACTTGCTATATTGTATTTACTTCGCCACCATGGCCTTTTTTGCCTTTACCTCCCTTATCTCACCTCATATTGTATATAGACATATTTTCCTACTGTATTATTGACTGTATGTTTGTTTTACAACTCTGTGTTGTTGTATGTGTCGAACTGCTTTGCTTTATCTTGGCCAGGTCACAGTTGTAAATGAGAACTTGTTCTGAACTAGCCTCCCTGGTTAAATAAAGGTGAAATAAATAAAAGTCATGCATGTTCATGTGGGTGACCTCAGTGGGAATCAAACATCTCCTGATGGTCTACCAACTGAACCACACAAGACCAACTAACACCTTCAGAGTAGTGTTACATTTTAGTCATTTATCAGACGCGCCTATCCAGAGTGACGTAGTGGCATTATTTAAAGATATTTAAAGGGACTAGTGATACCTTTAAGTAATTTTTTTTTAAAGTGGCCAGTGATTTCAATCAGTGTGTTGGCAGCAGCCTCTCCGATAGCGATGGCTGTTTAACAGTCTGATGGCCTTGATGGAAGCTGTTTTTCAGTCTCTCGGTCTCTGCTTTCATGCACCTGTACTGACCTAGCCTTCTGGATGATAGCGGGGTAAACAGGCAGTGGCTCGGGTGGTTGTTGTCCTTGATGATATTTTTGGCCTTCTTGTAACATCGGGTGGTGTAGGTGTCCTGGAGGGCAGGTAGTTTTGCCCTGGTGATGCGTTGTGCAGACCTCAACACCCTCTGGAGAGCCCTGTGGTTGAGGGCAGTGCAGTTGCCGTACCAGGCGGTGATACAGCCCGACCGGATGTTCTCGATTGTGCATCTGTAAAAGTTTGACTCTACAAGGTGTTGCAAGCGTTCCACAGGGATGCTGGCCCATGTTGACTCCGATGCTTCCCATAGTTGTCAAGTTTTCTGGATGTCCTTTGGTTGGTGGACCATTCTTGATGCAGACAGGAAACTTTATTGACCATGAAAAACCCCAGCAGCATTGCAGCCTTGACACAAACTGTTGCTCCTGGCACCTACTACCAAACCCCGTTCAAAGGCACACTATTTTGTCTTTGTTCACCCTCTCTGTTAGATCAAGGCTCCTTTAACCTCCTCTCCTTCATCTACACAGCGATTGAAGTGGCTTTAACAAGTGACATCAATAAGGGATCATAGTTTTCACCTGATCTGTCTATGCCATGGAAAGAGCAGGTGTTCTTAATATTTTGTACACTCTGTCTGTTTTCAGATCTTCATTTTGAGAGGTTTCCAAGTACAGTGGTTCTTCCTTTTTAAAAGTTGCTGCGTACTGCAGCACAGCTTGCGGGGTGCCGCAGAATTCTATGGCACGTTATTTAAGTGGCAGCCATTGTTGCCAGAATGCCGCAATTTACCGCAATCTGCCACAAACCGTCGCGGCATAAGCTCCAAACTTTTAAAGGAAGAACCACTGTACATCATGAAGTCCATCAGGGTGGAGGTTAGGCTCAATGTGTTTAACATTACCATGCATCTGTCTGTCATCAGATCTTCATCGGGGAGGTATCCATGTACATCATGAAGTCCACACGGGCTGTGCTACTAACCCAGGAGAAGACCATGGTGACGGGGAAGTGCTGCTACCTGAATGCCCTTACCAGGAGAGTCATCAGGTTTATTGGTTAGTTATTGGTGACCTACTGGTCATGTCAGTGGTGTTACTTGTATATTAATGTTGAACGTAGTTACATGTTGAGTAGCCAACTCTTAGCAAACTATTTTATAGTATTTTTGTTATTTTATTATGTAAAAAATGTCATTTAGCTGACATTCTTATTCATAGCGACTTACTGCAGCAATTAGGTTTAAGTGCACATTGATAGATTTTTCATCAGCTCAGGGATTTGAACCAGTAACCTTCGTTACTGGCCCACCTTCTCTTAACCATTAGGCTTTCATACAAACATCTGCTGCAGATTAACATGGGGCCCATTCAGTTAGTGTGACTGAAGCTGTAATTATGAGAGCAGTTTGGAACTCTCCAAGATGTCTTCACGGTTTCTACTGATGACCCTTCTCTCTAGTAGAACGTCTGTTAGGGTGCTCAATGACACCGTGTCAGGGTGCTCAATGACACCGTGTCAGGGTGCTCAATGACACCGTGTCAGGGTGCTCAATGACACCGTGTCAGGGTGCTCAATGACACCGTGTCAGGGTGCTCAATGACACCGTGTCAGGGTGCTCAATGACACCGTGTCAGGGTGCTCAATGACACCGTGTCAGGGTGCTCAATGACACCGTGTCAGGGTGCTCAATGACACCGTGTCAGGGTGCTCAATGACACCGTGTCAGGGTGCTCAATGACACCGTGTCAGGGTGCTCAATGACACCGTGTCAGGGTGCTCAATGAGACCGTGTCAGGGTGCTCAATGAGACCGTGTCAGGGTGCTCAATGACACCAAGTTACATTACGTCTGTGTTAAAATGCATCCCAAAATGGCACTGTATTCCTTACATAGTACACTACTTTGACTAGCACACACAGGGCCCTGGTCAAAAGTAGTGCACTGTGTAGGGGATATGGTTCCATTTGGGACACAGCCCAGCCCATTGTTCTCAGTCTCTCCCTCCAGAACACAGGACCCCCCCAGACAGAGGGGCACCACCAGGCTCAGAGTATTACAATATAAAGGGCAGATAATAAGTCATATTTCATGAACCTTGGAAATGAAGCATTTAGTTTCATGTGTCTCTATCTTTTCTCTCTCTGTTCGTCTCTCTCTTTCCAGGTGTGTTTGCATTTGGTCTGTTTGCGACAGACATCTTTGTAAACGCGGGGCAGGTGGTGACGGGCAACCTGGCTCCGTACTTCCTGTCTGTGTGTAAGCCCAACTACACCGGCACCGAGTGTCGCTTCAACCACCAGTTCATCTCCAATGGTAACATCTGTACCGGCAGCCCGGTCGTCGTGGAGAAGGCTCGACGCTCCTTCCCTTCCAAAGACGCGTCGCTCAGCGTCTACTCTGCTGTCTACGTCACTGTGAGGGTTATGATAATCAGAATGAGTATTACTGTAGAATGTAGTCATTGTTACTCTGCTGTCTATGTCACTGTGAGGGTTATGATAATCAGAATGAGTATTACAGTAGAATGTAGTCATTGTTACTCTGCTGTCTGCGTCACTGTGAGGGTTATGATAATCAGAATGAGTATTACAGTAGAATGTAGTCATTGTTACTCTGCTGTCTGCGTCACTGTGAGGGTTATGATAATCAGAATGAGTATTACAGTAGAATGTAGTCATTGTTACTCTGCTGTCTGCGTCACTGTGAGGGTTATGATAATCAGAATGAGTATTACAGTAGAATGTAGTCATTGTTACTCTGCTGTCTGCGTCACTGTGAGGGTTATGATAATCAGAATGAGTATTACAGTAGAATGTAGTCATTGTTACTCTGCTGTCTGCGTCACTGTGAGGGTTATGATAATCAGAATGAGTATTACAGTAGAATGTAGTCATTGTTACTCTGCTGTCTGCGTCACTGTGAGGGTTATGATAATCAGAATGAGTATTACAGTAGAATGTAGTCATTGTTACTCTGCTGTCTGCGTCACTGTGAGGGTTATGATAATCAGAATGAGTATTACAGTAGAATGTAGTCATTGTTACTCTGCTGTCTGCGTCACTGTGAGGGTTATGATAATCAGAATGAGTATTACAGTAGAATGTAGTCATTGTTACTCTGCTGTCTGCGTCACTGTGAGGGTTATGATAATCAGAATGAGTATTACAGTAGAATGTAGTCATTGTTACTCTGCTGTCTGCGTCACTGTGAGGACTGCTGGAACTGGCCCAACTTTATTATGATGATGGACATTTTTAGCTTGGGCAGACACCATAGAGACAGTTACTACCTCTCATCATGTCTCTCCCTGTTCCAGATGTACATCACTAGCACCATAAAGACTAAGAGTAGTCGCCTGGCCAAACCGATGCTGTGCCTGGGCACCCTCTGTACAGCATTCCTCGCCGGGCTCAACCGGGTCTCGGAGTACCGGAACCACTGTTCTGATGTCATCGCTGGGTTCATCCTTGGTAGCTGTATCGCTCTGTTCCTGGTGAGGACTAACGGTCGTTTTAATCTGGTTGTGTTGATCTCTTTTAGCACTCAATGGGAGCTGATCTTTCTGATGAGGATGTCTTGTATTCCAATTGGTCAAAATCTTCCTCGGCATCTAAATGGTTCCCACTGGCAATATTCCCTCTAAGCTGCGCGCCACGCAGAATAAATATCAGCCCGCGCAGAGAAGCACGAGATTGAACTTAACTTTCTACAGTTTTCCCCCTTAGTTAATTAACATGATCAATGTTTCCCTTTACTGTGGGAATTGTGATCAAAGCAATAGTAGCCACTTTCAATGCAACATACCAAAATGAAATATGCCAGATTTAGTATGCAAAACCAACTGTGCAAGAGATTTTTTTTTTTCTGCATTAGCATGCAGGACTCATGCTCTACTCAGACTGGTGCACCATATCCAATCAGAGCTGCAGGAAGCCTATAAGCATGTAGTCCATTGCCATATATGGATCTGTTCTATTCACTTTGAACTGGACTGTTTACAGCATTTTTTTATTTTATTTTACCTTTATTTAACCAGGCAAGTCAGTTAAGAACAAACTCTTATTTTCAATGACGGCCTAGGAACAGTGGGTTAACTGCCTGTTCAGTGGCAGAATGACCTTGTCAGCTCGAGGGTTTGAACTCGCAACCTTCCGGTTACTAGTCCAATGCTCTAACCACTAGGCTACCCTGCCACCCCGAGCATGAGCGGTCGTGAGTAGATGCACTTGTTTTGAGATCGAAGTGAGAGCTGCATGTTGCCACGTGGGCACATTTTGTTCATATTATTTGCTAGTTAGTGAGTTATTAGTCCAGTTATAGATCATTTCTTGTCAACGATAAGGGAGTGATTGCTTCCTACAAGAGCACAAAACATGTACATTTCTAGACATCTTTGAAAAGCCAGTCAGGTAAATATATATTTTTTCTCTTAAAGGGGCAGTGTTGTATTTTGAGACAGTCTTGAATAAGCTAAGTAGCCAATAGGCAGAGGGTAGCGTAATTTGTCTGATTCTCTGTAATAATGGTATGGGGATAATAATGCATTTTCATTTAACACAACATGGTCAGTCACCTCCTTTTCTGAAGGACAAGTGGATAAACTTGTTAATGTGAAGCTTGTTAAATCTCATGGAATGTAGACCTACATTAAACACCACACATTTGCTGCTACTGTAGGCTGAATGATAGGACAGATATTTCCATGGTAAAATGTTACGGGATGCATTTTCTCCATTGTTTTTGATGGTAGGCCTCTCTGGTAGGTCTACATTATGATCAAATAGCCACAGTAGCCTACTTGGACACTGTTAAAACTGTAACTTTAGTTACCTGTCTAGTATGCAGCCGGTTAACATAGCGATAGTTAAATTAGTTACCTGACTAGTATGCAGCCAGTTAACATAGTGATAGTTAAATTAGTTACCTGACTAGTATGCAGCTGGTTAACACTGGAAGTTACACAATGTTGAAGTGTGCGCTCAGCAGACCAGAAATTTGCTCAGTGCCAAAATATTTGAGTTGACACATTGCCCACGGGTGAATTTTCTAAATGGATCAAATGTAATTATTGGCCAGTGGCTCTTCTCGTGGATATTCTTCCTTGCTGTGTCATGGAGATGGGATCGTGTAATGTGTGTAACCCTGGGAACCCTAATACTGTTCAGCCTTTTGCTCTGTGACGTTTTCATGTCAGGGAATGTTTCAGTGACGTTGTGTCTCCTTCAGGGTATCTGTGTGGTGAACAACTTTAAAGGAACCCACTCCCCTCCTGCCAAACAGAAGAGTGAAGATTACCGTGGTCTCCCTCTAATGACCTTCCCCCGCATCCAGAGCCCCCTGCAGACACTCAGCGCACAGGTAACTTAACAGTACTGTTCAATATTACTGCACTTAACACTGCTGTTCAATACTACTGCTCAGGTAACCACTTAACACTGCTGTTCAATATTACTGCACAGGTAACCACTTAACACTACTGTTCAATATTACTGCACAGGTAACCACTTTACACTACTGTTCAATATTACTGCACAGGTAACCACTTAACACTGCTGTTCAATACTACTGCACAGGTAACCACTTAACACTACTGTTCAATACTACTGCTCAGGTAACCACTTAACACTACTGTTCAATATTACTGCACTTAACACTGCTGTTCAATATTACTGCACTTAACACTACTGTTCAATACTAATGCACAGGTAACCACTTAACACTACTGTTCAATATTACGCACAGGTAACCACTTAACACTACTGTTCAATATTACTGCACAGGTAACCACTTAACACTGCTGTTCAATATTACTGCACAGGTAACCACTTAACACTGCTGTTCAATATTACTGCACAGGTAACCACTTAACACTGCTGTTCAATACTACTGCACTGGTAACCACTTAACACTGCTGTTCAATATTACTGCACAGGTAACCACTTAACACTGCTGTTCAATACTACTGCACAGGTAACCACTTAACACTACTGTTCAATATTACTGCACAGGTATCCACTTAACACTACTGTTCAATATTACTACCGAGGCCATCACCTGCTTTACTATTCAGACACTGTACCGAGGCCATCAGACACTGTACCGAGGCCATCAGACACTGTACCGAGGCCATCAGACACTGTACCGAGGCCATCAGACACTGTACCGAGGCCATCAGACACTGTACCGAGGCCATCAGACACTGTACCGAGGCCATCAGACACTGTACCGAGGCCATCAGACACTGTACCGAGGCCATCAGACACTGTACCGAGGCCATCAGACACTGTACCGAGGCCATCAGATACTGTACCGAGGCCATCAGATACTGTACCGAGGCCATCACCTGCTTTACTATTCAGACACTGTACCGAGGCCATCAGATACTGTACCGAGGCCATCAGATACTGTACCGGGGCCATCAGACACTGTACTGGGCCATCAGACACTGTACCGGGGCCATCAGACACTGTACCGAGGCCATCAGATACTGTACCGGGGCCATCACCTGCTTTACTAATCAGATACTGTACCGAGGCCATCAGATACTGTACCGAGGCCATCAGATACTGTACCGAGGCCATCAGATACTGTACCGAGGCCATCAGATACTGTACCGAGGCCATCAGATACTGTACCGAGGCCATCAGATACTGTACCGAGGCCATCAGATACTGTACCGAGGCCATCACCTGCTTTACTATTCAGACACTGTACCGAGGCCATCAGATACTGTACCGAGGCCATCAGATACTGTACCGAGGCCATCACCTGCTTTACTATTCAGATGCTGTACCGAGGCCATCAGATACTGTACCGAGGCCATCAGATACTGTACCGAGGCCATCACCTGCTTTACTATTCAGACACTGTACCGGGCCATCAGACACTGTACCGGGTCATCAGACACTGTACCGGGGCCATCAGACACTGTACCGAGGCCATCAGATACTGTACCGGGGCCATCACCTGCTTTACTATTCAGATACTGTACCGAGGCCATCAGATACTGTACCGAGGCCATCAGATACTGTACCGAGGCCATCAGATACTGTACCGAGGCCATCAGATACTGTACCGAGGCCATCAGATACTGTACCGAGGCCATCAGATACTGTACCGAGGCCATCAGATACTGTACCGAGGCCATCAGATACTGTACCGAGGCCATCGCCTGCTTTGCTATTCAGATACTGTACCGAGTCCATCAGATACGGCGTTTCCCACGACCATCAATAAAACACCAAACGATTTAATATTTCATGGAAGAATGGTGTCTCATCCCTCCACTAGAGTTCCAGACACTTGTAGAATCTATGCCAAGGTGCATTGAAGCTGTTCTGGCTGGTGGTGGCCCAACGCCCTATTAAGAGACTTTATGTTGGCAGTTACCTATACTTCGGTATATGCCTCAAATTTTTTTGTTTAAATTCAGTATATGCCAAAACATTTAGCCTCAATTTAGTTTTCTTAGTTGCTTATGAAGTTCTTAACAAAAATGCCTCTGTCTTCCCAGAATCTTAGTTTTGCTGGTCTTGTCAAGTTTGGCATATGCGTACCTCACTCGCTTGCTTTATGTTTGCTGGACATCAACCACAGTATAAACCAACATTCCCCCTTCTGTCTTTCAGAACCATTCGGCATCGATGACCGAGGTCACATGACTAGCGGGGAACGAGGGGGGTCAGCACCGGGTCACCTTTGCGTCTCCTCAACACATCTTCTAGGCACAATGTTTTGTACTGTCATACTACTACTGTAAAAAAGGACAGTATTCTGGTGTAACTAGTTAGAGGCTGATGTTTTGTACATTTTTGTATAAGGGAGTATGTGCTGTAGCCTACCTAATCCTGAAGATGTTATTACTGTAGGTCTGAACTAGGGTTGTAAAATAATAAGCAGGAAATCTGTGAATCCTCCTGGGATTTCTGGGAAACCTGGGAACTTTGGTCCGAGCTGAACTGTCTGTCAAGACTGACTTACATAGCCATTCCTCCTCTCTCTCTCTCATGTTTTACATCACAAAGTAAATCTAATATGCAGTATTTAATGTTATGGAAATATTGATGTCATTCTGTGGGATTTGTACAAATACTTCTATCTATTCTGTTTGACTAAAGTCTTTATTTTTTTTATTGCTATAAAATATTGTCACTTTTAGTTTTTTTTCTGGCTGCCGTTTTTCAGGAATGTTTTTGGTATTCATAATGTTTGTGGTCTAGGGAAAAAACCGTCTCATTGACTTGTGACTTGGTGTGGTATTGTTTTCCTTCATGGCAGAATACAGAAGCTGCCATTATCTCAGCATGGAACTAAACAGTTGAACTGTTTGAATAGATATTTCTTATTTGTGTATTTCTTACATACAATACATATTTATTTAGAAATGCTGCATATATTTTTCTTGATTTGTGTACAAAATAAATAGTCCATAGCAGATTATCAATTGTGTGGGCATTTTTATTCCAAACTTCAACAGTCTTTGTTGGCCTTTCTACAATGGGTGGGTCTTCCTGAATGCTGATTTGGTTAAAAGCGCATTCCAGCTGGTGTCTAATCCACAAATTACCACCGGCTAAATCTATGACGTTAAAATGCCTATTTACTCTGTTCCATCTGACTGCGCAATCCACTGTCTCATCAGCCCAGCCAGGCAATTTATAAACTTGATCTCCACTATAAAAAGCATATAGACATTGTCTCACATTTCTTTTAGACTAACATTTAGTTAAACAGAGGAGATTGGTATAAACCTTGCTGTCTGTCTCCGACATTTACAACATTGTTTCAAGATTCAAATTCCAGTGGTCCCATAGTAATGAATGTGTCGAATCCTGACAGACAGGCAGCGTTTCTCAACCAGTTGAAATCATGAATCAGCATCACTTTTATTTATATACAAAAATGCCAAACAAAATGAACGCAGCTTCAAGTGATCATGTTGTTGGCTACCTCCTCTGAACAATAGGGTCCTGAGAAGTGAGCAAATGTTCTATGCCAGGTGAAATCGCACCTTTCCAGCTTCAAGTGATCATGTTGTTGGCTACCTCCTCTGAACAATAGGGTCCTGAGAAGTGAGCAAATGTTCTATGCCAGGTGAAATCGCACCTCATTAGCTCATTGTTATAGATGTTTCCAAATATGTCACTATAAAACATCTTATGCAAATGCAGCTACTTTGCTGTTATTCTGGCTGCACTTTTTAACGTGACTAAGTTAGCCATAGTTGGTTAGCTAGAAAGCAAGGGATAAGAACATTGCCAGTCAGTATGGCAATGGAACATTTAGAATAAATGACTGGGTCCCTTCCATAAATACAGAACAAGAAGACTGAGTCGCATCGAGCGACCGAACCGATAGAACAAACTACACCGGATCTGATGCTCGTTAGATGTGGCAGGGCTTCAACTATTCCAGACTACAAAGGGAAACCCAGACACGAGCTGCCCAGTGACACGAGCCTACCAGACAAGCTAAATGCCTTTTATGGTTGCTTTGAGGCAAGCAACACTGAAGCATGCATGAGAGCACCAGCTGTTCTGGATGACTGATAACGGTGTTGGCAGCCGATGTGCGCAAGACCTTTAAACAGGTCTACATTCACAAAGCCACGGGGCCAGACATATTACCAGGACGTGTACTCAAAAGCATGCGCGGACCAACTGGCAAGTGTATTCACTGATATTTTCAACCTCTCCCTGACCAAGTATGTAATGCCTACATGTTTCAAGCAGACCACCATAGTCCCTGTGCCCAAGAAAGTGAAGGTGACCTGCCTAAATGATTTCCGCCTCGTAGCACTCATGTCGGTAGCCATGAAGTGCTTTGAAAGGCTGGACAGGACACACATCAACAGCATCCTCCATGAGACCCTAGACCCACTCCAATTTGCATACTGCCCCAACAGATCCACAGATGACTCAAACTCAATAGCACTCCACACTGCCCTTTCACACCTGGACAAAAGGAAGGACATGGCCACCACCTAGCCAATTGTGCTATTTTTTTCGCGTTATTTGTAAATTATTTTGTACATAATGTTTCTGCAACCGTATCTTACGGAAGAAAAGAGCTTCTGGATATCAGGACAGCGATCACTCACCTCGGATTAGACAAGATCTTTTCAACAACAACAAGCAGGACTCACACGATATTCTCCAAACTCCCCACATTGCAGACATCCCAATTATTTGCAAAAGGAAGCGAAGCAGAGGAAGAAGAGCCGGATGCCTCGTCCGGACCCGCAGAAGACATCTAGGAAAGCTGCCGTTACCGTCAATATTACTCGCCAACATGCAATCATTGGACAATAGACTAGACAAGGTAAGATCACGAATATCCTACCAACCGGACATCAAAAACTGTAATATCCTATGTTTTCATGGAATCGTGGCTGAATGATGACATGGATATTCAGCTAGCGGGATATACGCTGCACCGGCAGGATAGAACAGCACAATCCAGGAGACCAGGGGGGGGGGGCAGTGCAGTCTGTGCAAATGTATAAACAGCTGGTGCACGAAATCTAAGGAAGTCTCTAGATTTTGCTCACCTGAGGAAGAGTATATTATGATAAATTGCAGGCCACACTACTTGCCTAGAGAGTTCTCAGATATACTTTTTGTGGCTGTTTATTTACCACCACAGACAGATGCTGGCACTAAGACCGCACTCAGTCAGCTTTACAAGGAAATAAGGAAACAGGAAATCACTCCCCAAAGGCGGCGCTCCTAGTGGCCGGAGACATTAATGTAGGGAAACTTAAATCAGTTCTACCAAATTTCCATCAACACGTTAAATGTGCAATCAGAGGGAATAAAAAATTATAGATCAGCTGTACTCCACACATAGAGATACGTACAAAGCTCTCCCCCGCCCTCCATTTGGTAAATCCGACCACAACTCTATCCTCCTGATTCCTGCTTACAAGCAAAAATTAAAGCAGGAAGCACCAGTGACTCGGTCTATAAAAAAATGGTCAGATGAAGCAGATGCTAAACTACAGGACTATTTTGCTATCACAGACTGGAACATGTTCTGGGATTCTTCCGATGGCATTGAGGAGTACACCCTATCAGTCACTGGCTTTATCAATAAGTGCAGTGAGGACGTTGTCCCGTACATACCCCAACCAGAAGCCATGGATTACAGGTAACATTCGCACTGAGCTAAAGGGTAGAGCTGCCGCTTTCAAGGTGCGGGACTCTAACCCGGATACTTACAAGAAATCCCGCTATGCCCTGCAACGAACCATCAAACAGGCAACGCGTCAATACATGGCTAAGATTGAATCATACTACACCGGCTCCGACGCTCGTCGGATGTGGCAGGGCTTGCAAACTATTACAGACTACAAAGGGAAGCACAGCCGTGAGCTGCTATGCTCGCTTCGAGGCAAGCAACACTGAGGCATGCATGAGAGCATCAGCCGTTCCGGACGACTGTTCGATCACTGTCTCCGTAGCCGACGTGAGTAAGACCTTTAAACAGGTCAACATTCACAAGGCTGCGGGGCCAGATGGATTACCAGGACGTATGCTCCGGGGCATGTGCTAACCAACTGGCAGGTGTCTTCACTGACATTTTCAACATGTTCCTGATTGAGTCTGTAATACCAATGTGCTTCAAGCAGACTACCATTGTCCCTGTGCCCAAGAACACAAAGGCAACCTGCCAAAATTACTACAGACCCATGGCACTCATGTCCGTAGCCATGAATTGGTTTGAAAGGCTGGTAATGGCTCACATCAACACCATTATCCCAGAAATCCTAGACCCACTCCAATTTGCATACCGCCCAAAACAGATCCACAGATGATGCAATCTCTATTGCACTCCACACTGTCCTTTCCCACCTGGACAAAAGGAACACCAATGTGAGAATGCTATTCATTGACTACAGCTCAGCGTTCAACACCATAGTGTCCTCAAAGCTGATCACTAAGCTAAGGACCCTGTGACTAAACACGTTCTGCAAATGGATCCTGGACTTCCTGACGGGCTGCCCCCCCCCCCCCAGGTGGTGAGGGTCTGCCACGCTGATCCTCAACACAGGGGCCCCTCAGGGGTGCGTGCTCAGTCCCCTCCTGTACTCCCTGTTCACCCACGACTGCATGGCCAAACACGACTCCAACACCATCATTAAGTTTGCTGACGACACAACAGTGATAGGCCTGATCACCAACAACAATGAGACAGCCTTTAGGGAGGAGGTCAGAGACCTGGCAGTTTGGTGCCAGGACAACAACGTCTCCCTCAACGTGAGCAATATAAATGAGCTGATTGTGGACTACAGGAACAGGCAGGCTGAACAGGCCCCCATTAACATCAACAGGGCTGTAGTGGAGTGGGTCGAGAGTTTCAAGTTCCTTGGTGTCCACATCACCAACGATCTATCATGGTCCAAACACACCAAGACAGTTGTGAAGAGGGCACAACAATGCCTTTTCCTTTGGCATGGGTCCCCAGATCCTCAAAGTTATACAGCTGCACCATCGAGAGCCTCCTGACTAGTTGCATTACAACCTGGTACGGCAACTGCTTATCATCCTACTGTAAGGCGATACGAAGAGTAGTGCGTACGGCCCAGTACATCACTGGGGGCAAGCTTCCTGCCATCCAAGCTTCCTGCCATCCAAGGCCCAAAAATGTGTCAGTCACCCCAGTCATATACTGTTCTCTCTGCTACCGCACGACGAGCGGTACCAGAGCGCCAAGTCTAGGTCCAAAATGCTTCTACCCTCAAGCCATAAGAACAATTATCAAATGGCCACCTGGACTATTTACATTGACTTACCTCAACTTGTACCCCCGCACATTGACTCGGTACCGGTACCGCATCCGAAATAGCCTCGTTATTCTTATTTTATTGTTACTTTTTATAATTGTTTACTTTAGTTTATTTGGTAAATATCTTCTTCACTCTTTCTTGAACTGCACTGTTGGTTAAGGGCTTGTAAGCATTTCACGGTAACCTGTTGTATTCGGTTCATGTGACAAAGTTCGATTTGATTTGAACGACTAGCCGGCTTGGGTAGCAAACCATAGATTGGTGTCGGGATGTTGTGAAAAGGATGAAGCCGGCTTGGGTAGCAAACCATAGATTGGTGTTGGGATGTTGTGAAAAGGATGAAATGGTATAAATAAATGTATGAACATTTTTTTTATGAAAATATGTCAATCATTTTATTATTTGTATATTATATGAATCATTATTTTGGAAACCCGTTTGTATAAAAGTGTTAATGGCCTAAAAGCCGGTGTTCAACTTCGTGTCGGGTCTAACAAACGCCAATATATCCTCCAAACACCAGCTTCGAAGGCATTAACACTTAATGGTAGTATTTAGCATAAATTTAGCAGTCATCATTTCATTAAATTGACTGCATTCCCAAAGATTATTCTGCAAGTGACAATATAATCTGACTGAGTAGTCTTTCACAAGTGTTTAGTAATGTTTAGTTATGAATCATGTTCATTTGTAACTCATCTTGTTCAGTGGCTCCTAGACTGGATCTTAATGGTCATTCCAGTCATCTCCTGTACGTGTCCCAAATGACACCCTATTCCTTATAGTCCCAATGGGCCCTGGTCAAAAGTAGTGTATAAAGGGAATAGGGTGCCCTGTGGTAGATAAGGTCCTCCCTTGGTAGAAATAATCAATTTTTTGTGTTTTGGTGACTATGTAATTATAATCACAACAAAATCAACTAGATGTGTTTGTCAGTAATATGTCATTGTAAGGAGATTAGCCACACACACACACAGGAGATGAAACTTGATTATCTTTGTTAATAAATAAGAACAAATTCAAACCCATGAAAATAACTGCTAATATATCCTGACAGCCCCCAGGGAAGAGAACAGCTTTACTCTGGACAAGACTAACGCAGACGCTGGGAGTCGAGAAGCAGGTGCAGGTGGTGAGTTTAATAACACGATGAACATGGAACGATACAAAACAAGAGTAGCGTCTGGACATGAACACATAACCAATACTGCCTGGGGAATGAACCAAAGGGAGCGACAATCAGGGAAGGGATGAGTCCAGGTGAGTCTCATAATGAGGTGCTAGTGCGGGTAACGATGGTGTACGTAATGATGGTTGTCAGAGGCAGTGATTTGTAAATCGGCAACGTCGAGTGCCGAAGAAGGAGAGTGGGAGTAGACGTGACAGAATCTCCCCCCCCACGAGGGGACAGCTTTAGCCAGGGGACCAGGAACCACCGGCCTGAGAAGGGAGACATGAAAGGAAGGTAAGATACGGTAGTCACTGGGTAGCTGTAATATATACGTCACCTCGTTGACCCTTCGGAGAACCTTGAACGGCCCCACAAAACGGGGTTCAGCTTCTTGCAGGGAGTGGGAGGTTCCTGGTAGAACATGATGGAACACGGGAGATTAACTGCAGTGTGGCAATCCTTCTACTCCTGACATTGGACGGTGCGCTTTAGTCTGACGTGAGTATCGCTCCACACTTTTTCTGTGTGCCTAAACCACCGCAGGAGCTTCGGTCTGGCCCGAGGTCAACAGAGCCAGGACCGGCTGACAACCCAGAACACACTGGAAAGGAGTCAGCCTGGTGGAGGAGTGACGTAACACATTCTGGGCGTACTCCGCCTCTGGAAGGAATTGGGCCCACTCCCCCTGCCGGTCCTGGCAGTGGCTCCTCAGGAACTTCCCCAGCTCCTGGTTCATCCTCTCCACCTGCCCTTTAGACTCAAACTTCTCCATGAAGGCTCTTCATGTCCGTGATGCGAATTGGGGGCAACGGTCGGAGACGATGTCCTCCGGAAGGCCATAATGCCAGAAGACCTGCTGAAACACTGCCTTAGCGACCTGGAGACCAGAGGGGGATAAAACGGCAGGATTTAGAGAATCCAAAATGCTGGTGAAAGCATCAGAGATCAGTGACAAAATCAATGGACAGATGTGACCAGGGATACCGAGTTGGGATGTACCGGACACTGCTGAAGCTGGTGCCCCCCTTGACCACAATAGGGACAGAGCCCCAGCTGTTTCCGTCTGCGTCGTTCAGGCTCCAAGGAGAGGTTGTCGTCTCGACATGCCAGTTGAGTCTGGACCTCCCTGTGCAGTCCTCTTCTGAATAACGTACGGGGTGCCAGCTCATTCCATCCACTGCATACTGCTACTGTCTGGAAGGTGAGCGCCTACTCGGCAGCGGTTTGTTCATCTTGCCGTAGTTGGAATAGAAGCTCACTCCCCTCTCTGCCCTACGGCGGATGATCGAAGATACATCTGAACAGAGCCATGAACACCTCATACGAAGAGAGCTCCTCCTTTCCTCTCTCCCAGACGGCTGAAGCCCTCTCCAACCCCCGCCTAGTCAGCAGAGAAATAACCATGGCAACCTGGGACCTCTCGGTGGTGAGGCCTCCCATCTGTTGTGCAAAATAGAGGGAGCACTTGAGTAGGAAGCCACTTAGATGGGGTTGCGTGCTGGTACCAATCCTCTACCCCGTCATATTTATCCGGGAGGGACAAATGGGCATTGCTGACCTGGGCGGACTGCTGAATGGACTGGTGTGCTGGGTCGACTGGTGGCAGAGTATCCTCCTCTAGTTGAAGGTTGTCAGATGCAGTGATTAGAGCTGTCATACATCACCCTGACACCTCTACAGCTACCATAGATGACCTGACACCTCTACAGCTACCATACATCATCCGGGCTCCTCTACAGCTACCATACATCACCCTGACACCTTTACAGCTATCATACATAATCCTGACACTTCTACAGCTATCATCCTGACACCACTACAGCTAAGATACATCATCCTGACACTTTTACAGCTATCATAAATCATCCTGACACCCCTACAGCTATCATCCTGACACCTCTACAGCTATCATACATCACCTCTACAGCTATCATACATCACACTGACACCTCTACAGCTATCATAGATCACATTGACACCTCTACAGCTATCATACATCATCCTGACACTTTTACAGCTATCATACATCATCCTGACACCCCTACAGCTATCATACATCATCCTGACACTTCTACAGCTATCATCCTGACACTCCTACAGTTATCATCCTGACACCCCTACAGCTATCATACATCATCCTGACACCTCTACAGCTATCATACATCATCCTGACACCTCTACAGCTACCATACATCATCCTGACACTTCTACAGCTACCATACATCATCCTGACACCTCTACAGCTATCATACATCATCCTGACACCTCTACAGCTACCATACATCATCCTGACACTTCTACAGCTACCATACATCATCCTGACACCTCTATAGTTATCATACATCACCCTGACACCTCTACAGCTATCATACATCATCCTGACACCTCTACAGCTATCATACATCATCCTGACACCCCTACAGCTATCATAGATCATCCTGACACCTCTACAGCTATCATCCTGACACCTCTACAGCTATCATACATCATCCTGACACCTCTACAGCTATCATACATCATCCTGACACCCCTACAGCTATCATAGATCATCCTGACACCTCTACAGCTATCATCCTGACACCTCTACAGCTATCACACATCATCCTGACACCTCTACAGCTATCATACATCATCCTGACACCTCTACAGCTATCATACATCATCCTGACACCCCTACAGCTATCATAGATGACCTGACACCTCTACAGCTATCATACATAATCCTGACACCTCTACAGCTATCATACATCATCCTGACACCTCTACAGCTATCATACATCATCCTGGCACCTCTACAACTAACATACATCATCCTGACACCTCTACAGCTATCATACATCATCCTGACACCCCTACAGCTATCATAGATCATCCTGACACCTCTACAGCTATCATCCTGACACCTCTACAGCTATCATACATCATCCTGACACCTCTACAGCTATCATACATCATCCTGACACCCCTACAGCTATCATAGATCATCCTGACACCTCTACAGCTATCATACATCATCCTGACACCTCTACAGCTATCATACATCATCCTGACACCCCTACAGCTATCATAGATGACCTGACACCTCTACAGCTATCATACATAATCCTGACACCTCTACAGCTATCATACATCATCCTGACACCTCTACAGCTATCATACATCATCCTGGCACCTCTACAACTAACATACATCATCCTGACACCTCTACAGCTATCATCCTGACACCTCTACAGCTATCATCCTGACACCTCTACAGCTATCATACATCATCCTGACACTTCTACAGCTATCATCCTGACACCTCTACAGCTATCATACATCACCCTGACACCTCTACATCTACCATACATCATCCTGACACCTCTACAGCTACCATACATCATCCTGACACCTCTACAGCTATCATACATCATCCTGACACCTCTACAGCTAACATACATCATCCTGACACTTCTACAGCTATCATCCTGACACCTCTACAGCTATCATACATCACCCTGACACCTCTACAGCTACCATACATCATCCTGACACCTCTACAGCTACCATACATCATCCTGACACCTCTACAGCTACCATACATCATCCTGACACCTCTACAGCTACCATACATCATCCTGACACCTCTACAGCTATCATACATCATCCTGACACCTCTACAGCTATCATACATCATCCTGACACTTCTACAGCTATCATCCTGACACCTCTACAGCTATGTTTACCCTACCCTGACACCTCTACCCTGCTCTCCATATGTTCACCACCACCTGATACCAACACACCTCTATGGCACAGTCACACTCTGTCTCCCTAAAACCACATCTTTCACAAATCTAAATGAACTGTAAGTCTGTAAATGCATTCATGAGGAAAAGTTCTGATTCAATATAGTATTGTATCATCAGTTCCTCAGTACCCTCTGTCTTCATGTTAGGTGTATTGAGACAGCAAACAGTACTGTCAGAAAACATCCAAAAGATCACATTCTTTATCAAATAAGACGTGAGATATGATGTTCAGAGAGTAAAGAAAAGGGAAGAAGATCTATTGAAACAATCCACCGTAGGACTGGGAGCAAGGCTTTGGGTACAGACAGTGTCCTCTGGTTATCGCCGGTCAGAGAGAGCTTGGAGGTTGGTTGGAGATGGAGAGCAGACGGTTCCAGGGATCAGGACACACCATGATCCTCTGGTACAGAGCTCTGGGTCTGATTGTCTTAGGTACAGGGCTATGGGTCTGATTGTCTAGGTACAGGGCTCTGGGTCTGATTGTCTAGGTACAGGGCTCTGGGTCTGATTGTCTAGGTACAGGGCTCTGGGTCTGATTGTCTAGGTACAGGGCTCTGGGTCTGATTGTCTAGGTACAGGGCTCTGGGTCTGATTGTCTAGGTACAGGGCTCTGGGTCTGATTGTCTAGGTACAGGGCTCTGGGTCTGACTGTCTAGGTACAGGGCTATGGGTCTGATTGTCTGGGTACAGGGCTCTGGGTCTGATTGTCTAGGTACAGGGCTATGGGTCTGATTGTCTAGGTACAGGCCTCTGGGTCTGATTGTCTAGGTACAGGGCTCTGGGTCTGATTGTCTAGGGACAGGGCTCTGGGTCTGATTGTCTGGGTACAGGGCTCTAGGTCTGATAGTCTGGGTACAGGGCTATGGGTCTGATTGTCTAGGTATAGGGCTCTGGGTCTGATTGTCTGGGTACAGGGCTCTAGGTCTGATTGTCTGGGTACAGGGATATGGGTCTGATTGTCTAGGTACAGGGCTCTGGGTATAGGGCTCTAGGTCTGATTGTCTGGGTACAGGGCTATGAGTCTGATTGTCTAGGTACAGGGGTCTGGGGGTCTGGGTATAGGGCTCTAGGTCTGATTGTCTGGGTACAGGGCTCTGGGTCTGATTGTCTGGGTACAGGGCTATGGGTGTCTGGGTAGAGGGCTCTGGGTCTGGGTGTCTGGGTATAGGGCTCTGGGTCTAGGTGTCTGGGTACAGGGCTCTGGGTCTGATTGTCTGGGTACAGGGCTCTGGGTCTGATTGTCTGGGTACAGGGCTCTGGGTGTCTGGGTATAGGGCTCTGGGTCAGGGTAGAGGGCTCTGGGTCTGGGTAGAGAGCTCTGGGGCTGGGTATCTGGGTATAGGGCTCTGGGTCTGGGTAGAGGGCTCTGGGTCTGGGTAGAGGGCTCTGGATCTGGGTGTCTGGGTATAGGGCACTGGGTCTGGGTAGAGGGCTCTGGGTCTGAGTAGAGGTGTGTGGTTATAGGGCTCTGGGTCTGGGTGTCTAGGTCTGGGTGTCTGGGTGTAGGGCTCTGGGTCTGAGTAGAGGTATCTGGATATAGGGCTCTCGGTTTGGGTTTCTGGGTAGAGGGCTCTGGGTTTGGGTGTCTGGGTGAGTCTTGCTGGTCTCTGGGTCTCAGGCTGGTTGTCCTCCTGCTGGTCCTCTGTGCTGCTCTCGGACTCAGTGTTCCTGTGTGTCTGCTGGTACCAGTGTAACAGAGTTTAAAATATCTTCCCTCATGCTATCAAATTGTCAGTCATTTTGTGACCAGACCAGTCCTCTACTCAGCGATGTTGTGTTTTTTTATTTTACCTTTATTTAACTAGGCAAGTCAGTTAAGAACAAATTCTTATTTTCAATGACGGCCTAGGAACAGTGGGTTAACTGCCTGTTCAGATTTGTACCTTGTCAGCTCGGGGGTTTGAACTTGCAACCTTCCGGTTACTAGGCTAACCACTAGGCTACCCTGCCGCCCCTACCAGTTTCTGCTGGTATCAGTCTCTACTCTGTCATGTTGTGTTTCTGCTGGTACCAATCCTCTACTCTGTCATGTTGTGTTTCTGTTGGTATCAGTCTCTACTCTGTCATGTTGTGTTTCTGTTGGTATCAGTCTCTACTCTGTCATGTTGTTTTTCTGCTGGTATCAATCCTCTACTCTGTCATGTTGTGTTTCTGTTGGTATCAGTCTCTACTCTGTCATGTTGTGTTTCTGCTGGTACCAATCCTCTACTCTGTCATGTTGTGTTTCTGCTGGTACCAATTCTCTACTCTGTCATGTTGTGTTTCTGCGGGTATCAGTCTCTACTCTGTAATGTTGTGTTTCGACTGGTATCAGTCTCTACTCTGTCATGTTGTGTTTCTGCGGGTATCAGTCTCTACTCTGTCATGTTGTGTTTTGGCTCGTATTCGTCTCTACTCTGTCATGTTGTGTTTCTGTTGGTATCAGTCTCTACTCTGTCATGTTGTGTTTCGACTGGTATCAGTCTCTACCCTGTCATGTTGTGTTTTGGCTCGTGTCAGTCTCTACTCTGTCATGTTGTGTTTCTGCTGGTATCAGTCTCTACTCTGTCATGTTGTGTTTCTGTTGGTATCAGTCTCTACTCTGTCATGTTGTGTTTCTGCTGGTATCAGTCTCTAGTCTGTCATGTTGTGCTTCTGCTGGTATCAGTCTCTACTCTGTCATGTTGTGTTTCTGTTGGTATCAGTCTCTACTCTGTCATGTTGTGTTTCTGCTGGTACCAGTCTCTAATCTGTCATGTTGTGTTTCTGCTGGTACCAGTCTCTACTCTGTCATGTTGTGTTTCTGCTGGTATCAGTCTCTACTCTGTCATGTTGTGTTTCATCTGGTATCAGTCTCTACTCTGTCATGTTGTGTTTCTGCTGGTACCAATCCTCTACTCTGTCATGTTGTGTTTCTGTTGGTATCAGTCTCTACTCTGTCATGTTGTGTTTCTGCTGGTACCAGTCTCTAATCTGTCATGTTGTGTTTCTGCTGGTACCAGTCTCTACTCTGTCATGTTGTGTTTCTGCTGGTATCAGGCTCTACTCTGTCATGTTGTGTTTCATCTGGTATCAGTCTCTACTCTGTCATGTTGTGTTTCTGCTGGTATCAGTCTCTACTCTGTCATGTTGTGTTTCTGTTCGTATCAGTCTCTACTCTGTCATGTTGTGTTGTGTTTCTGCTGGTACCAATCCTCTACTCTGTCATGTTGTGTTTCCGCTGGTACCAATCCTCTACTCTGTCATGTTGTGTTTCTGCGGGTATCAGTCTCTACTCTGTAATGTTGTGTTTCGACTGGTATCAGTCTCTACTCTGTCATGTTGTGTTTCTGCGGGTATCAGTCTCTACTCTGTCATGTTGTGTTTTGGCTCGTATTCGTCTCTACTCTGTCATGTTGTGTTTCTGTTGGTATCAGTCTCTACTCTGTCATGTTGTGTTTCGACTGGTATCAGTCTCTACCCTGTCATGTTGTGTTTCTGTTGGTATCAGTCTCTACTCTGTCATGTTGTGTTTCTGTTGGTATCAGTCTCTACTCTGTCATGTTGTGTTTCTGCTGGGAACAGTCTCTAGTCTGTCATGTTGTGTTTCTGCTGGTATCAGTCTCTACTCTGTCATGTTGTGTTTCTGTTGGTATCAGTCTCTACTCTGTCATGTTGTGTTTCTGCTGGTACCAGTCTCTACTATGTCATGTTGTGTTTCTGCTGGTACCAGTCTCTACTCTGTCATGTTGTGTTTCTGCTGGTATCAGTCTCTACTCTGTCATGTTGTGTTTCTTCTGGTATCAGTCTCTACTCTGTCATGTTGTGTTTCTGCTGGTATCAGTCTCTACTCTGTCATGTTGTGTTTCTGTTCGTATCAGTCTCTACTCTGTCATGTTGTGTTGTGTTTCTGCTGGTACCAATCCTCTACTCTGTCATGTTGTGTTTCCGCTGGTACCAATCCTCTACTCTGTCATGTTGTGTTTCTGCTGGTACCAGTCTCTACTCTGTCATGTTGTGTTTCTGCTGGTACCAATCCTCTACTCTGTCACGTTGTGTTTCTGCTGGTATCAGTCTCTACTCTGTCATGTTGTGTTTCTGCTGGTATCAGTCTCTACTCTGTCATGTTGTGTTTCTGTTGGTATCAGTCTCTACTCTGTCATGTTGTGTTTCTGTTGGTATCAGTCTCTACTCTGTCATGTTGTGTTTCTGTTCATATCAGTCTCTACTCTGTCATGTTGTGTTGTGTTTCTGCTGGTACCAATCCTCTACTCTGTCATGTTGTGTTTCTGCTGGTACCAGTCTCTACTCTGTCATCTTGTGTTTCTGTTGGTATCAGTCTCTACTCTGTCATGTTGTGTTTCTGCTGGTACCAGCCTCTACTCTGTCATGCTGTGTTTCTGCTGGTATCAGTCTCTACTATGTCATGTTGTGTTTCTCATGGTATCAGTCTCTACTATGTCATGTTGTGTTTCTCATGGTATCAGTCTCTACTCTGTCATGTTGTGTTTCTGCTGGTACCAATCCTCTACTCTGTCATGTTGTGTTTCTGCTGGTATCAGTCTCTACTCTGTCATGTTGTGTTTCTCATGGTATCAGTCTCTACTATGTCATGTTGTGTTTCTCATGGTATCAGTCTCTACTCTGTCATGTTGTGTTTCTGCTGGTACCAATCCTCTACTCTGTCATGTTGTGTTTCTGCTGGTATCAGTCTCTACTCTGTCATGTTATGTTTCTGTTGGTATCAGTCTACTCTGTCATGTTGTGTTTCTGCGGGTATCAGTCTCTACTCTGTCATGTTGTGTTTCTGCTGGTAACAATCCTCTACTCTGTCATGTTGTGTTTCTGCTGGTATCAGTCTCTACTCTGTCATGTTGTGTTTCTGCTGGTATCAGTCTCTACTCTGTCATGTTGTGTTTCTGTTCGTATCAGTCTCTACTCTGTCATGTTGTGTTTCTGTTCGTATCAGTCTCTACTCTGTCATGTTGTGTTTCTGTTCGTATCAGTCTCTACTCTGTCATGTTGTGTTTCTGTTCATATCAGTCTCTACTCTGTCATGTTGTGTTTCTGTTGGTATCAGTCTCTACTCTGTCATGTTGTGTTTCTGTTGGTATCAGTCTCTACTCTGTCATGTTGTGTTTCTGTTCATATCAGTCTCTACTCTGTCATGTTGTGTTGTGTTTCTGCTGGTACCAATCCTCTACTCTGTCATGTTGTGTTTCTGCTGGTACCAGTCTCTACTCTGCCATGTTGTGTTTCTGCTGGTACCAATCCTCTACTCTGTCATGTTATGTTTCTGCTGGTATCAGTCTCTACTCTGTCATGTTGTGTTTCTGCTGGTACCAATCCTCTACTCTGTCATGTTGTGTTTCTGCTGGTATCAGTCTCTACTCTGCCATGTTGTGTTTCTGCTGGTACCAATCCTCTACTCTGTCATGTTGTGTTTCTGTTGGTATCAGTCTCTACTCTGTCATGTTGTGTTTCTGCTGGTACCAGTCTCTACTCTGTCATGCTGTGTTTCTGCTGGTATCAGTCTCTACTATGTCATGTTGTGTTTCTCGTGGTATCAGTCTCTACTCTGTCATGTTGTGTTTCTCATGGTATCAGTCTCTACTCTGTCATGTTGTGTTTCTGCTGGCACCAATCCTCTACTCTGTCATGTTGTGTTTCTGCTGGTATCAGTCTCTACTCTGTCATGTTGTGTTTCTGTTGGTATCAGTCTCTACTCTATCATGTTGTGTTTCTGCTGGTATCAGTCTCTACTCTGTCATGTTGTGTTTCTGTTGGTATCAGTCTACTCTGTCATGTTGTGTTTCTGCGGGTATCAGTCTCTACTCTGTCATGTTGTGTTTCTGCTGGTAACAATCCTCTACTCTGTCATGTTGTGTTTCTGGTGGTATCAGTCTCTACTCTGTCATGTTGTGTTTCTGCTGGTATCAGTCTCGACTCTGTCATGTTGTGTTTCTGTTCGTATCAGTCTCTACTCTGTCATGTTGTGTTTCTGTTCGTATCAGTCTCTACTCTGTCATGTTGTGTTTCTGTTCGTATCAGTCTCTACTCTGTCATGTTGTGTTTCTGTTCATATCAGTCTCTACTCTGTCATGTTGTGTTTCTGTTGGTATCAGTCTCTAATCTGTCATGTTGTGTTTCTGTTGGTATCAGTCTCTACTCTGTCATGTTGTGTTTCTGTTCATATCAGTCTCTACTCTGTCATGTTGTGTTGTGTTTCTGCTGGTACCAATCCTCTACTCTGTCATGTTGTGTTTCTGCTGGTACCAGTCTCTACTCTGTCATGTTGTGTTTCTGCTGGTACCAATCCTCTACTCTGTCATGTTGTGTTTTTGCTGGTATCAGTCTCTACTCTGTCATGTTGTGTTTCTCGTGGTATCAGTCTCTACTCTGTCATGTTGTGTTTCTCATGGTATCAGTCTCTACTCTGTCATGTTGTGTTTCTGCTGGTACCAATCCTCTACTCTGTCATGTTGTGTTTCTGCTGGTATCAGTCTCTACTCTGTCATGTTGTGTTTCTGTTGGTATCAGTCTCTACTCTGTCATGTTGTGTTTCTGCTGGTATCAGTCTCTACTCTGTCATGTTGTGTTTCTGTTGGTATCAGTCTCTACTCTGTCATGTTGTGTTTCTGCTGGTATCAGTCTCTACTCTGTCATGTTGTGTTTCTGTTGGTATCAGTCTACTCTGTCATGTTGTGTTTCTGTTCGTATCAGTCTCTACTCTGTCATGTTGTGTTTCTGTTCGTATCAGTCTCTACTCTGTCATGTTGTGTTTCTGTTCATATCAGTCTCTACTCTGTCATGTTGTGTTTCTGTTGGTATCAGTCTCTACTCTGTCATGTTGTGTTTCCGCTGGTACCAATCTTCTACTCTGTCATGTTGTGTTTCTGCTGGTACCAGTCTCTACTCTGTCATCTTGTGTTTCTGCTGGTACCAGTCTCTACTCTGTCATGTTGTGTTTCTGCTGGTATCAGTCTCTACTCTGTCATGTTGTGTTTCTCGTGGTATCAGTCTCTACTCTGTCATGTTGTGTTTCTGTTGGTATCAGTCTCTACTCTGTCATGTTGTGTTTCTGCTGGTATCAATCTCTACTCTGTCATGTTGTGTTTCTGCTGGTATCAGTCTCTACTCTGTCATGTTGTGTTTCTCGTGGTATCAGTCTCTACTCTGTCATGTTGTGTTTCTGTTGGTATCAGTCTCTACTCTGTCATGTTGTGTTTCTTTTAGTACCAGTCTCTACTCTGTCATGTTGTGTTTCTGTTGGTATCAGTCTCTACTCTGTCATGTTGTGTTTCTGTTCATATCAGTCTCTACTCTGTCATGTTGTGTTGTGTTTCTGCTGGTACCAATCCTCTACTCTGTCATGTTGTGTTTCTGCTGGTATCAGTCTCTACTCTGTCATGTTGTGTTTCTGCTGGTACCAATCCTCTACTCTGTCATGTTGTGTTTCTGCTGGTACCAGTCTCTACTCTGTCATGTTGTGTTTCTGCTGGTATCAGTCTCTACTCTGTCATGTTGTGTTTCTGCTGGTACCAGTCTCTACTCTGTCATGCTGTGTTTCTGCTGGTATCAGTCTCTACTCTGTCATGCTGTGTTTCTCGTGGTATCATTCTCTACTCTGTCATGTTGTGTTTCTCATGGTATCAGTCTCTACTCTGTCATGTTGTGTTTCTGCTGGTACCAATCCTCTACTCTGTCATGTTGTGTTTCTGCTGGTATCAGTCTCTACTCTGTCATGTTGTGTTTCTGTTGGTATCAGTCTCTACTCTGTCATGTTGTGTTTCTGCTGGTATCAGTCTCTACTCTGTCATGTTGTGTTTCTGTTGGTATCAGTCTCTACTCTGTCATGTTGTGTTTCTGCTGGTATCAGTCTCTACTCTGTCATGTTGTGTTTCTGTTGGTATCAGTCTACTCTGTCATGTTGTGTTTCTGTTCGTATCAGTCTCTACTCTGTCATGTTGTGTTTCTGTTCGTATCAGTCTCTACTCTGTCATGTTGTGTTTCTGTTCATATCAGTCTCTACTCTGTCATGTTGTGTTTCTGTTGGTATCAGTCTCTACTCTGTCATGTTGTGTTTCCGCTGGTACCAATCTTCTACTCTGTCATGTTGTGTTTCTGCTGGTACCAGTCTCTACTCTGTCATCTTGTGTTTCTGCTGGTACCAGTCTCTACTCTGTCATGTTGTGTTTCTGCTGGTATCAGTCTCTACTCTGTCATGTTGTGTTTCTCGTGGTATCAGTCTCTACTCTGTCATGTTGTGTTTCTGTTGGTATCAGTCTCTACTCTGTCATGTTGTGTTTCTGCTGGTATCAATCTCTACTCTGTCATGTTGTGTTTCTGCTGGTACCAGTCTCTACTCTGTCATGTTGTGTTTCTCGTGGTATCAGTCTCTACTCTGTCATGTTGTGTTTCTGCTGGTATCAGTCTCTACTCTGTCATGTTGTGTTTCTCGTGGTATCAGTCTCTACTCTGTCATGTTGTGTTTCTGTTGGTATCAGTCTCTACTCTGTCATGTTGTGTTTCTTTTAGTACCAGTCTCTACTCTGTCATGTTGTGTTTCTGTTGGTATCAGTCTCTACTCTGTCATGTTGTGTTTCTGTTCATATCAGTCTCTACTCTGTCATGTTGTGTTGTGTTTCTGCTGGTACCAATCCTCTACTCTGTCATGTTGTGTTTCTGCTGGTATCAGTCTCTACTCTGTCATGTTGTGTTTCTGCTGGTACCAATCCTCTACTCTGTCATGTTGTGTTTCTGCTGGTACCAGTCTCTACTCTGTCATGTTGTGTTTCTGCTGGTATCAGTCTCTACTCTGTCATGTTGTGTTTCTGCTGGTACCAGTCTCTACTCTGTCATGCTGTGTTTCTGCTGGTATCAGTCTCTACTCTGTCATGCTGTGTTTCTCGTGGTATCATTCTCTACTCTGTCATGTTGTGTTTCTGCTGTTACCAGTCTCTACTCTGTCATGTTGTGTTTCTGCTGGTACCAATCCTCTACTCTGTCATGTTGTGTTTCTGTTGGTATCAGTCTCTACTCTGTCATGTTGTGTTTCTGCTGTTACCAGTCTCTACTCTGTCATGTTGTGTTTCTGCTGGTACCAATCCTCTACTCTGTCATGTTGTGTTTCTGTTGGTATCAGTCTCTACTCTGTCATGTTGTGTTTCTGCTGGTACCAGTCTCTACTCTGTCATGCTGTGTTTCTGCTGGTATCAGTCTCTACTCTGTCATGTTGTGTTTCTGCTGGTACCAGTCTCTACTCTGTCATGTTGTGTTTCTGCTGGTATCAGTCTCTACTCTGTCATGTTGTGTTTCTCGTGGTATCAGTCTCTACTCTGTCATGTTGTGTTTCTGTTGGTATCAGTCTCTACTCTGTCATGTTGTGTTTCTGCTGGTATCAATCTCTACTCTGTCATGTTGTGTTTCTGCTGGTACCAGTCTCTACTCTATAATGTTGTGTTTCTCGTGGTATCAGTCTCTACTCTGTCATGTTGTGTTTCTGCTGGTATCAGTCTCTACTCTGTCATGCTGTGTTTCTCGTGGTATCAGTCTCTACTCTGTCATGTTGTGTTTCTCGTGGTATCAGTCTCTACTCTGTCATGTTGTGTTTCTGTTGGTATCAGTCTCTACTCTGTCATGTTGTGTTTCTGCTGGTATCAATCTCTACTCTGTCATGTTGTGTTTCTGCTGGTACCAGTCTCTACTCTGTAATGTTGTGTTTCTCGTGGTATCAGTCTCTACTCTGTCATGTTGTGTTTCTGCTGGTATCAGTCTCTACTCTGTCATGTTGTGTTTCTCGTGGTATCAGTCTCTACTCTGTCATGTTGTGTTTCTTTTAGTACCAGTCTCTACTCTGTCATGTTGTGTTTCTGTTGGTATCAGTCTCTACTCTGTCATGTTGTGTTTCTGTTCATATCAGTCTCTACTCTGTCATGTTGTGTTGTGTTTCTGCTGGTACCAATCCTCTACTCTGTCATGTTGTGTTTCTGCTGGTACCAGTCTCTACTCTGTCATGTTGTGTTTCTGCTGGTACCAATCCTCTACTCTGTCATGTTGTGTTTTTGCTGGTATCAGTCTCTACTCTGTCATGTTGTGTTTCTCGTGGTATCAGTCTCTACTCTGTCATGTTGTGTTTCTCATGGTATCAGTCTCTACTCTGTCATGTTGTGTTTCTGCTGGTACCAATCCTCTACTCTGTCATGTTGTGTTTCTGCTGGTATCAGGCTCTACTCTGTCATGTTGTGTTTCATCTGGTATCAGTCTCTACTCTGTCATGTTGTGTTTCTGCTGGTATCAGTCTCTACTCTGTCATGTTGTGTTTCTGTTCGTATCAGTCTCTACTCTGTCATGTTGTGTTGTGTTTCTGCTGGTACCAATCCTCTACTCTGTCATGTTGTGTTTCCGCTGGTACCAATCCTCTACTCTGTCATGTTGTGTTTCTGCGGGTATCAGTCTCTACTCTGTAATGTTGTGTTTCGACTGGTATCAGTCTCTACTCTGTCATGTTGTGTTTCTGCGGGTATCAGTCTCTACTCTGTCATGTTGTGTTTTGGCTCGTATTCGTCTCTACTCTGTCATGTTGTGTTTCTGTTGGTATCAGTCTCTACTCTGTCATGTTGTGTTTCGACTGGTATCAGTCTCTACCCTGTCATGTTGTGTTTCTGTTGGTATCAGTCTCTACTCTGTCATGTTGTGTTTCTGTTGGTATCAGTCTCTACTCTGTCATGTTGTGTTTCTGCTGGGAACAGTCTCTAGTCTGTCATGTTGTGTTTCTGCTGGTATCAGTCTCTACTCTGTCATGTTGTGTTTCTGTTGGTATCAGTCTCTACTCTGTCATGTTGTGTTTCTGCTGGTACCAGTCTCTACTATGTCATGTTGTGTTTCTGCTGGTACCAGTCTCTACTCTGTCATGTTGTGTTTCTGCTGGTATCAGTCTCTACTCTGTCATGTTGTGTTTCTTCTGGTATCAGTCTCTACTCTGTCATGTTGTGTTTCTGCTGGTATCAGTCTCTACTCTGTCATGTTGTGTTTCTGTTCGTATCAGTCTCTACTCTGTCATGTTGTGTTGTGTTTCTGCTGGTACCAATCCTCTACTCTGTCATGTTGTGTTTCCGCTGGTACCAATCCTCTACTCTGTCATGTTGTGTTTCTGCTGGTACCAGTCTCTACTCTGTCATGTTGTGTTTCTGCTGGTACCAATCCTCTACTCTGTCACGTTGTGTTTCTGCTGGTATCAGTCTCTACTCTGTCATGTTGTGTTTCTGCTGGTATCAGTCTCTACTCTGTCATGTTGTGTTTCTGTTGGTATCAGTCTCTACTCTGTCATGTTGTGTTTCTGTTGGTATCAGTCTCTACTCTGTCATGTTGTGTTTCTGTTCATATCAGTCTCTACTCTGTCATGTTGTGTTGTGTTTCTGCTGGTACCAATCCTCTACTCTGTCATGTTGTGTTTCTGCTGGTACCAGTCTCTACTCTGTCATCTTGTGTTTCTGTTGGTATCAGTCTCTACTCTGTCATGTTGTGTTTCTGCTGGTACCAGCCTCTACTCTGTCATGCTGTGTTTCTGCTGGTATCAGTCTCTACTATGTCATGTTGTGTTTCTCATGGTATCAGTCTCTACTATGTCATGTTGTGTTTCTCATGGTATCAGTCTCTACTCTGTCATGTTGTGTTTCTGCTGGTACCAATCCTCTACTCTGTCATGTTGTGTTTCTGCTGGTATCAGTCTCTACTCTGTCATGTTGTGTTTCTCATGGTATCAGTCTCTACTATGTCATGTTGTGTTTCTCATGGTATCAGTCTCTACTCTGTCATGTTGTGTTTCTGCTGGTACCAATCCTCTACTCTGTCATGTTGTGTTTCTGCTGGTATCAGTCTCTACTCTGTCATGTTATGTTTCTGTTGGTATCAGTCTACTCTGTCATGTTGTGTTTCTGCGGGTATCAGTCTCTACTCTGTCATGTTGTGTTTCTGCTGGTAACAATCCTCTACTCTGTCATGTTGTGTTTCTGCTGGTATCAGTCTCTACTCTGTCATGTTGTGTTTCTGCTGGTATCAGTCTCTACTCTGTCATGTTGTGTTTCTGTTCGTATCAGTCTCTACTCTGTCATGTTGTGTTTCTGTTCGTATCAGTCTCTACTCTGTCATGTTGTGTTTCTGTTCGTATCAGTCTCTACTCTGTCATGTTGTGTTTCTGTTCATATCAGTCTCTACTCTGTCATGTTGTGTTTCTGTTGGTATCAGTCTCTACTCTGTCATGTTGTGTTTCTGTTGGTATCAGTCTCTACTCTGTCATGTTGTGTTTCTGTTCATATCAGTCTCTACTCTGTCATGTTGTGTTGTGTTTCTGCTGGTACCAATCCTCTACTCTGTCATGTTGTGTTTCTGCTGGTACCAGTCTCTACTCTGCCATGTTGTGTTTCTGCTGGTACCAATCCTCTACTCTGTCATGTTATGTTTCTGCTGGTATCAGTCTCTACTCTGTCATGTTGTGTTTCTGCTGGTACCAATCCTCTACTCTGTCATGTTGTGTTTCTGCTGGTATCAGTCTCTACTCTGCCATGTTGTGTTTCTGCTGGTACCAATCCTCTACTCTGTCATGTTGTGTTTCTGTTGGTATCAGTCTCTACTCTGTCATGTTGTGTTTCTGCTGGTACCAGTCTCTACTCTGTCATGCTGTGTTTCTGCTGGTATCAGTCTCTACTATGTCATGTTGTGTTTCTCGTGGTATCAGTCTCTACTCTGTCATGTTGTGTTTCTCATGGTATCAGTCTCTACTCTGTCATGTTGTGTTTCTGCTGGCACCAATCCTCTACTCTGTCATGTTGTGTTTCTGCTGGTATCAGTCTCTACTCTGTCATGTTGTGTTTCTGTTGGTATCAGTCTCTACTCTATCATGTTGTGTTTCTGCTGGTATCAGTCTCTACTCTGTCATGTTGTGTTTCTGTTGGTATCAGTCTACTCTGTCATGTTGTGTTTCTGCGGGTATCAGTCTCTACTCTGTCATGTTGTGTTTCTGCTGGTAACAATCCTCTACTCTGTCATGTTGTGTTTCTGGTGGTATCAGTCTCTACTCTGTCATGTTGTGTTTCTGCTGGTATCAGTCTCGACTCTGTCATGTTGTGTTTCTGTTCGTATCAGTCTCTACTCTGTCATGTTGTGTTTCTGTTCGTATCAGTCTCTACTCTGTCATGTTGTGTTTCTGTTCGTATCAGTCTCTACTCTGTCATGTTGTGTTTCTGTTCATATCAGTCTCTACTCTGTCATGTTGTGTTTCTGTTGGTATCAGTCTCTAATCTGTCATGTTGTGTTTCTGTTGGTATCAGTCTCTACTCTGTCATGTTGTGTTTCTGTTCATATCAGTCTCTACTCTGTCATGTTGTGTTGTGTTTCTGCTGGTACCAATCCTCTACTCTGTCATGTTGTGTTTCTGCTGGTACCAGTCTCTACTCTGTCATGTTGTGTTTCTGCTGGTACCAATCCTCTACTCTGTCATGTTGTGTTTTTGCTGGTATCAGTCTCTACTCTGTCATGTTGTGTTTCTCGTGGTATCAGTCTCTACTCTGTCATGTTGTGTTTCTCATGGTATCAGTCTCTACTCTGTCATGTTGTGTTTCTGCTGGTACCAATCCTCTACTCTGTCATGTTGTGTTTCTGCTGGTATCAGTCTCTACTCTGTCATGTTGTGTTTCTGTTGGTATCAGTCTCTACTCTGTCATGTTGTGTTTCTGCTGGTATCAGTCTCTACTCTGTCATGTTGTGTTTCTGTTGGTATCAGTCTCTACTCTGTCATGTTGTGTTTCTGCTGGTATCAGTCTCTACTCTGTCATGTTGTGTTTCTGTTGGTATCAGTCTACTCTGTCATGTTGTGTTTCTGTTCGTATCAGTCTCTACTCTGTCATGTTGTGTTTCTGTTCGTATCAGTCTCTACTCTGTCATGTTGTGTTTCTGTTCATATCAGTCTCTACTCTGTCATGTTGTGTTTCTGTTGGTATCAGTCTCTACTCTGTCATGTTGTGTTTCCGCTGGTACCAATCTTCTACTCTGTCATGTTGTGTTTCTGCTGGTACCAGTCTCTACTCTGTCATCTTGTGTTTCTGCTGGTACCAGTCTCTACTCTGTCATGTTGTGTTTCTGCTGGTATCAGTCTCTACTCTGTCATGTTGTGTTTCTCGTGGTATCAGTCTCTACTCTGTCATGTTGTGTTTCTGTTGGTATCAGTCTCTACTCTGTCATGTTGTGTTTCTGCTGGTATCAATCTCTACTCTGTCATGTTGTGTTTCTGCTGGTATCAGTCTCTACTCTGTCATGTTGTGTTTCTCGTGGTATCAGTCTCTACTCTGTCATGTTGTGTTTCTGTTGGTATCAGTCTCTACTCTGTCATGTTGTGTTTCTTTTAGTACCAGTCTCTACTCTGTCATGTTGTGTTTCTGTTGGTATCAGTCTCTACTCTGTCATGTTGTGTTTCTGTTCATATCAGTCTCTACTCTGTCATGTTGTGTTGTGTTTCTGCTGGTACCAATCCTCTACTCTGTCATGTTGTGTTTCTGCTGGTATCAGTCTCTACTCTGTCATGTTGTGTTTCTGCTGGTACCAATCCTCTACTCTGTCATGTTGTGTTTCTGCTGGTACCAGTCTCTACTCTGTCATGTTGTGTTTCTGCTGGTATCAGTCTCTACTCTGTCATGTTGTGTTTCTGCTGGTACCAGTCTCTACTCTGTCATGCTGTGTTTCTGCTGGTATCAGTCTCTACTCTGTCATGCTGTGTTTCTCGTGGTATCATTCTCTACTCTGTCATGTTGTGTTTCTCATGGTATCAGTCTCTACTCTGTCATGTTGTGTTTCTGCTGGTACCAATCCTCTACTCTGTCATGTTGTGTTTCTGCTGGTATCAGTCTCTACTCTGTCATGTTGTGTTTCTGTTGGTATCAGTCTCTACTCTGTCATGTTGTGTTTCTGCTGGTATCAGTCTCTACTCTGTCATGTTGTGTTTCTGTTGGTATCAGTCTCTACTCTGTCATGTTGTGTTTCTGCTGGTATCAGTCTCTACTCTGTCATGTTGTGTTTCTGTTGGTATCAGTCTACTCTGTCATGTTGTGTTTCTGTTCGTATCAGTCTCTACTCTGTCATGTTGTGTTTCTGTTCGTATCAGTCTCTACTCTGTCATGTTGTGTTTCTGTTCATATCAGTCTCTACTCTGTCATGTTGTGTTTCTGTTGGTATCAGTCTCTACTCTGTCATGTTGTGTTTCCGCTGGTACCAATCTTCTACTCTGTCATGTTGTGTTTCTGCTGGTACCAGTCTCTACTCTGTCATCTTGTGTTTCTGCTGGTACCAGTCTCTACTCTGTCATGTTGTGTTTCTGCTGGTATCAGTCTCTACTCTGTCATGTTGTGTTTCTCGTGGTATCAGTCTCTACTCTGTCATGTTGTGTTTCTGTTGGTATCAGTCTCTACTCTGTCATGTTGTGTTTCTGCTGGTATCAATCTCTACTCTGTCATGTTGTGTTTCTGCTGGTACCAGTCTCTACTCTGTCATGTTGTGTTTCTCGTGGTATCAGTCTCTACTCTGTCATGTTGTGTTTCTGCTGGTATCAGTCTCTACTCTGTCATGTTGTGTTTCTCGTGGTATCAGTCTCTACTCTGTCATGTTGTGTTTCTGTTGGTATCAGTCTCTACTCTGTCATGTTGTGTTTCTTTTAGTACCAGTCTCTACTCTGTCATGTTGTGTTTCTGTTGGTATCAGTCTCTACTCTGTCATGTTGTGTTTCTGTTCATATCAGTCTCTACTCTGTCATGTTGTGTTGTGTTTCTGCTGGTACCAATCCTCTACTCTGTCATGTTGTGTTTCTGCTGGTATCAGTCTCTACTCTGTCATGTTGTGTTTCTGCTGGTACCAATCCTCTACTCTGTCATGTTGTGTTTCTGCTGGTACCAGTCTCTACTCTGTCATGTTGTGTTTCTGCTGGTATCAGTCTCTACTCTGTCATGTTGTGTTTCTGCTGGTACCAGTCTCTACTCTGTCATGCTGTGTTTCTGCTGGTATCAGTCTCTACTCTGTCATGCTGTGTTTCTCGTGGTATCATTCTCTACTCTGTCATGTTGTGTTTCTGCTGTTACCAGTCTCTACTCTGTCATGTTGTGTTTCTGCTGGTACCAATCCTCTACTCTGTCATGTTGTGTTTCTGTTGGTATCAGTCTCTACTCTGTCATGTTGTGTTTCTGCTGTTACCAGTCTCTACTCTGTCATGTTGTGTTTCTGCTGGTACCAATCCTCTACTCTGTCATGTTGTGTTTCTGTTGGTATCAGTCTCTACTCTGTCATGTTGTGTTTCTGCTGGTACCAGTCTCTACTCTGTCATGCTGTGTTTCTGCTGGTATCAGTCTCTACTCTGTCATGTTGTGTTTCTGCTGGTACCAGTCTCTACTCTGTCATGTTGTGTTTCTGCTGGTATCAGTCTCTACTCTGTCATGTTGTGTTTCTCGTGGTATCAGTCTCTACTCTGTCATGTTGTGTTTCTGTTGGTATCAGTCTCTACTCTGTCATGTTGTGTTTCTGCTGGTATCAATCTCTACTCTGTCATGTTGTGTTTCTGCTGGTACCAGTCTCTACTCTATAATGTTGTGTTTCTCGTGGTATCAGTCTCTACTCTGTCATGTTGTGTTTCTGCTGGTATCAGTCTCTACTCTGTCATGCTGTGTTTCTCGTGGTATCAGTCTCTACTCTGTCATGTTGTGTTTCTCGTGGTATCAGTCTCTACTCTGTCATGTTGTGTTTCTGTTGGTATCAGTCTCTACTCTGTCATGTTGTGTTTCTGCTGGTATCAATCTCTACTCTGTCATGTTGTGTTTCTGCTGGTACCAGTCTCTACTCTGTAATGTTGTGTTTCTCGTGGTATCAGTCTCTACTCTGTCATGTTGTGTTTCTGCTGGTATCAGTCTCTACTCTGTCATGTTGTGTTTCTCGTGGTATCAGTCTCTACTCTGTCATGTTGTGTTTCTTTTAGTACCAGTCTCTACTCTGTCATGTTGTGTTTCTGTTGGTATCAGTCTCTACTCTGTCATGTTGTGTTTCTGTTCATATCAGTCTCTACTCTGTCATGTTGTGTTGTGTTTCTGCTGGTACCAATCCTCTACTCTGTCATGTTGTGTTTCTGCTGGTACCAGTCTCTACTCTGTCATGTTGTGTTTCTGCTGGTACCAATCCTCTACTCTGTCATGTTGTGTTTCTGCTGGTATCAGTCTCTACTCTGTCATGTTGTGTTTCTGCCGGTACCAATCCTCTACTCTGTCATGTTGTGTTTCTGCTGGTATCAGTCTCTACTCTGTCATGTTGTGTTTCTGCTGGTACCAGTCTCTACTCTGTCATGTTGTGTTTCTGCTGTTACCAGTCTCTACTCTGCCATGTTGTGTTTCTGCTGGTACCAATCCTCTACTCTGGCATGTTGTGTTTCTGTTGGTATCAGTCTCTACTCTGTCATGTTGTGTTTCTGCTGGTACCAGTCTCTACTCTGTCATGCTGTGTTTCTGCTGGTATCAGTCTCTACTCTGTCATGCTGTGTTTCTCGTGGTATCAGTCTCTACTCTGTCATGTTGTGTTTCTGCTGGTACCAGTCTCTACTCTGTCATGTTGTGTTTCTGCTGGTATCAGTCTCTACTCTGTCATGTTGTGTTTCTTCTGGTATCAGTCTCTACTCTGTCATGTTGTGTTTCTGCTGGTACCAGTCTCTACTCTGTCATGTTGTGTTTCTGCTGTTACCAGTCTCTACTCTGTCATGTTGTGTTTCTGCTGGTACCAATCCTCTACTCTGTCATGTTGTGTTTCTGTTGGTATCAGTCTCTACTCTGTCATGTTGTGTTTCTGCTGGTACCAGTCTCTACTCTGTCATGCTGTGTTTCTGCTGGTATCAGTCTCTACTCTGTCATGCTGTGTTTCTCGTGGTATCAGTCTCTACTCTGTCATGTTGTGTTTCTCATGCTATCAGTCTCTACTCTGTCATGTTGTGTTTCTGCTGGTACCAATCCTCTACTCTGTCATGTTGTGTTTCTGCTGGTATCAGTCTCTACTCTGTCATGTTGTGTTTCTGTTGGTATCAGTCTCTACTCTGTCATGTTGTGTTTCTGCTGGTATCAGTCTCTACTCTGTCATGTTGTGTTTCTGTTGGTATCAGTCTCTACTCTGTCATGTTGTGTTTCTGCGGGTATCAGTCTCTACTCTGTCATGTTGTGTTTCTGCTGGTACCAATCCTCTACTCTGTCATGTTGTGTTTCTGCTGGTATCAGTCTCTACTCTGTCATGTTGTGTTTCTGTTGGTATCAGTCTCTACTCTGTCATGTTGTGTTTCTGTTCATATCAGTCTCTACTCTGTCATGTTGTGTTGTGTTTCTGCTGGTACCAATCCTCTACTCTGTCATGTTGTGTTTCTGCTGGTACCAGTCTCTACTCTGTCATGTTGTGTTTCTGCTGGTACCAATCCTCTACTCTGTCATGTTGTGTTTCTGCTGGTATCAGTCTCTACTCTGTCATGTTGTGTTTCTGCCGGTACCAATCCTCTACTCTGTCATGTTGTGTTTCTGCTGGTATCAGTCTCTACTCTGTCATGTTGTGTTTCTGCTGGTACCAGTCTCTACTCTGTCATGTTGTGTTTCTGCTGTTACCAGTCTCTACTCTGCCATGTTGTGTTTCTGCTGGTACCAATCCTCTACTCTGGCATGTTGTGTTTCTGTTGGTATCAGTCTCTACTCTGTCATGTTGTGTTTCTGCTGGTACCAGTCTCTACTCTGTCATGCTGTGTTTCTGCTGGTATCAGTCTCTACTCTGTCATGCTGTGTTTCTCGTGGTATCAGTCTCTACTCTGTCATGTTGTGTTTCTGCTGGTACCAGTCTCTACTCTGTCATGTTGTGTTTCTGCTGGTATCAGTCTCTACTCTGTCATGTTGTGTTTCTTCTGGTATCAGTCTCTACTCTGTCATGTTGTGTTTCTGCTGGTACCAGTCTCTACTCTGTCATGTTGTGTTTCTGCTGTTACCAGTCTCTACTCTGTCATGTTGTGTTTCTGCTGGTACCAATCCTCTACTCTGTCATGTTGTGTTTCTGTTGGTATCAGTCTCTACTCTGTCATGTTGTGTTTCTGCTGGTACCAGTCTCTACTCTGTCATGCTGTGTTTCTGCTGGTATCAGTCTCTACTCTGTCATGCTGTGTTTCTCGTGGTATCAGTCTCTACTCTGTCATGTTGTGTTTCTCATGCTATCAGTCTCTACTCTGTCATGTTGTGTTTCTGCTGGTACCAATCCTCTACTCTGTCATGTTGTGTTTCTGCTGGTATCAGTCTCTACTCTGTCATGTTGTGTTTCTGTTGGTATCAGTCTCTACTCTGTCATGTTGTGTTTCTGCTGGTATCAGTCTCTACTCTGTCATGTTGTGTTTCTGTTGGTATCAGTCTCTACTCTGTCATGTTGTGTTTCTGCGGGTATCAGTCTCTACTCTGTCATGTTGTGTTTCTGCTGGTACCAATCCTCTACTCTGTCATGTTGTGTTTCTGCTGGTATCAGTCTCTACTCTGTCATGTTGTGTTTCTGCTGGTATCAGTCTCTACTCTGTCATGTTGTGTTTCTGTTCGTATCAGTCTCTACTCTGTCATGTTGTGTTTCTGTTCGTATCAGTCTCTACTCTGTCATGTTGTGTTTCTGTTCGTATCAGTCTCTACTCTGTCATGTTGTGTTTCTGTTCATATCAGTCTCTACTATGTCATGTTGTGTTTCTGTTGGTATCAGTCTCTACTCTGTCATGTTGTGTTTCCGCTGGTACCAATCTTCTACTCTGTCATGTTGTGTTTCTGCTGGTACCAGTCTCTACTCTGTCATGTTGTGTTTCTGCTGGTACCAGTCTCTACTCTGTCATGTTGTGTTTCTGCTGGTATCAGTCTCTAGTCTGTCATGTTGTGTTTCTCGTGGTATCAGTCTCTACTCTGTCATGTTGTGTTTCTGTTGGTATCAGTCTCTACTCTGTCACGTTGTGTTTCTCGTGGTATCAGTCTCTACTCTGTCATGTTGTGTTTCTGCTGGTATCAGTCTCTACTCTGTCATGTTGTGTTTCTCGTGGTATCAGTCTCTACTCTGTCATGTTGTGTTTCTGCTGGATCCAGTCTCTACTCTGTCATGTTGTGTTTCTACTGGTAACAGTCTCTACTATGTCATGTTGTGTTTCTGCTGTTACCAGTCTCTACTCTGTCATGTTGTGTTTCTGCTGGTACCAATCCTCTACTCTGTCATGTTGTGTTTTTGCTGTTACCAGTCTCTACTCTATCATGTTGTGTTTCTGCTGGTACCAATCCTCTACTCTGTCATGTTGTGTTTCTGCTGGTATCAGTCTCTACTCTGCCATGTGTTTCTCCTGGTTGCTCCAGCTCCCTCTTCTTCATCATGGCGATGTGCAGCTGTTGTTTGATGATGGTGATGTGTGTCTCCAGCTCTGACAGCTCCTGCAGCATGGGGTTGGTCCTGGCCTGCAGACCCACCTGGTCTGTCCTCCCGTTAGATGTTGCCTGCCGGGGGACCAGGCTCTTCAGCTGTGGAGGAAGAGGACAAAATAAGATACATTTGGACACCCAATCCCCCCAATCAAAATATAAATTACAGTGCTTCAGAGAGTATTCAACCCCCTGGACGTTTTCCACATTTTGTTACTTTACAAAGTGGGATTTAATTTAAATCTACACAAAAATAGAAAAATAATGTTAAAGTTGAAGAGAAATTGTAAAAATGTCTAAAATATAAAAAATAAAACAATAAGATCTCTTTATTAGGTTAGAAACACCTGTCAGCAATTATAGCTATGAGTCTCTAAGAGCTTTGCACACCTGGATTGTACAATATTTGCCCATCAATCTTTTTTAAAATTCTTCAAGCTCTGTCAAGTTGGTTGATAATCTTTGCTAGACAAGTCTTGCCATAGATTCAAGCCAGTTTAAGTAAATTGTAACTAGGCCACTCAGGAACATTCAATATTGTCTTGGTAAGCAGTGTAGATTTGGCCTTGTGTTTTAGGTTATTGTCCTGCTCAAAAGGGGAATGAAGTTTTACTCTAGGATTTTGCCTGTGCAGAAAAATGACAAGCATACCCATAACATGATGCAGCCACCACGATGCTTGAAAATATGAAGAGTGTGTTGTTGGATTTGCACAAAACATAACGCTTTGTATTCAGGACAAAAATGTCATTCTTTGCAGTATTAATTTAGTGCCTTGTTGGAAATAGGATGCATGTTTTGGAATAATTGTATTCTGTACGGGCTTCCTTCTTTTGACTCTGTCATTTAGGTTAGTATTGTGGGGTAACTACAATGTTGTTGATCCATCTTCAGTTTTCTCCTGTCCCAGCCGTTAAACTCCTTCCTCTACACCATCCAAGGGGTAATTAATAACTTCACCATGCTCAAAGGGTTAAATTAAGGTAAATAAAAGTTAAATAAAAAGGGATATGCCTTTGTCAGTTTTTTTTTACCCATCTACCGATAGGTGCCCTTCTTTGCCAGGCATCAGAAAACCTCCCTGGACTTTGGTTGAATCTGTGCTTGAAATGCACTGATTGACTGAGAGACCTTACATATGATTGTATGTGTGGGGTACAGAGGTGAGGTAGTCATAAAAAATCATGTTAAACACTATTATTTCACACAGAGTGAGTCAATGCAATTTATATGACTTGTTAAGCAAATTCTTACTCTTGAACTTATTTAGGCTTGCCATAACAAAGGGGTTGAATACTTATTGAGACACTTCATTTCAGCTTTAATTTTTTTAAATACATTTGTAAACATTACTAAAAACTAAATTTAACTTTGACATTTTGGGATATTGTTTGTAGACTAGTGACACAAAATCTAAATGTAAACAATTTTAAATTCTGGCTGTAAAACAACAAAATGTAGAAAAAAAATAAAGCGGGTTGAATGCTTTCTGAAGGCAAATTAGAGAAATGATTTTATTTATTTTTAAAATGACCTTATTTGATCAATCCATTATGAATAAATCGTAACTACTGGTATTATTTGAATTAATTAAGGCTCTAGAATACAGGAATTAGCTCTTACAGGTGTTTTAAAAATGTGTTCTGTGCTTGAGGTGGCAATGCTACCTGAGGAGAAGGAGGAGAGGAAGGAGGTGGAGGGGCTGAGGGAGGAGGAGGAGGAGGAGAGCATTCACAGGGGGGAGACTCCAGAACATTTAGCAGGGACTCCTGAGGTGGGATCTTCCTCCTGTTGCAGTTGGAGCTGTTCCATGGTACACATGGCTGCAGTTGTTGTTGGTTGTTACCCATGATGCACCTTGGGGTCGAACAAAAAAACATTCTTTATATGCCACGGGTCACCCTGTAGTTCTTTTCCACAGTCAATTTGGCAGTGGCTGATAAAAACCCCAACAGGGAACCTAATCTACAATGTACAGAGACCAGTGGAGGCTGCTGAGGGGAGGAGGGCTCATACTATTAGCTGAAATGGAGTACATGGAAACCATGTGTTGGATGTATTTGACACCATTCCACTAATTATTCTCCAGCCGTTATCATGAGCCCGCCCTCCCAAATAAGATGCCACCAGCCTCCTGTGACAGAGAGCCACGTTTCTAAGACTATACATTAACCTAATAGCGCAACATAAAGTGAGGCGTCTGTCAGGTCTTTATTTTACAGTGATATGCAAGACTGACTCAATTCATAGTGTGTAATCTATTCACATTAAAAGTTATTTTTATAAATTAGATTCTCTATCTATTACTGGACATGGTACATGACATCGATAGGATCTTTTCCACGGTCAGTTAGTAAGGTGATTCATCTAATAGGTTTTCAAAGTGTCCAAGAATGGACCCCTCATTCCATAAGGTTCTGGTCAAAAGTAGTGCACTATGTAGGGAATAGTGTCTTTGCTATCATCACTGACAATTATATTTCCCTGTGATTAAAACCAGTGACACACGCTGTCAAACTGCCACCTTTAAATCACCAGTCAATCCACGGTCTTTTTCTGTGTGGCTTTTATGTGAAGGTACACAGGACATTGTTACCTTTCTTCTGGCTTGGCTACAGTCTGCAGTTTATCGTCATTGAAAGATGAGTTCATTGCTCGATGTAACCTCTGTGGGACAGAGCAGACATAATATGTCAAACAGAAACTATACAGATACCAGAGTATGATATTCTCAGAAGAATTTCAGTCATTTCTGAATGGGACTGTCAGGCAGAAGAAATATCAGCCCACGGAGAGAAGTACTATCAGCCCACGGAGAGAAGTACTATCAGCCCACGGAGAGAAGTACTATCAGCCCACGGAGAGAAGTACTATCAGCCCAAGGGAGAGAAGTACTATCAGCCCACGGAGAGAAGTACTATCAGCCCACGGAGAGAAGTACTATCAGCCCACGGAGAGAAGTACTATCAGCCCAAGGGAGAGAAGTACTATCAGCCCACGGAGAGAAGTACTATCAGCCCACGGAGAGAAGTACTATCAGCCCACGAAGAGAAGTACTATCAGCCCACGGAGAGAAGTACTATCAGCCCAAGGGAGAGAAGTACTATCAGCCCACGGAGAGAAGTACTATCAGCCCACAGAGAGAAGTACTCTCGGCCCACGGAGAGAAGCACTATCAGCCCACGGAGAGAAGTACTATCAGCCCACGGAGAGAAGTACTATCAGCCCACGGAGAGAAGTACTATCAGCCCACGGAGAGAAGTACTATCCGCCCACGGAGAGAAGCACTATCAGCCCACGGAGAGAAGTACTATCAGCCCAAGGGAGAGAAGTACTATCAGCCCACGGAGAGAAGTACTATCAGCCCACGGAGAGAAGTACTATCAGCCCACGAAGAGAAGTACTATCAGCCCACGGAGAGAATTACTATCAGCCCACGGAGAGAAGTACTATCAGCCCAAGGGAGAGAAGTACTATCAGCCCACGGAGAGAAGTACTATCAGCCCACGGAGAGAAGTACTATCAGCCCACGGAGAGAAGTACTATCAGCCCAAGGGAGAGAAGTACTATCAGCCCACGGAGAGAAGTACTATCAGCCCACGGAGAGAAGTACTATCAGCCCACGAAGAGAAGTACTATCAGCCCACGGAGAGAAGTACTATCAGCCCACGGAGAGAAGTACTATCAGCCCAAGGGAGAGAAGTACTATCAGCCCACGGAGAGAAGTACTATCAGCCCACAGAGAGAAGTACTCTCGGCCCACGGAGAGAAGCACTATCAGCCCACGGAGAGAAGTACTATCAGCCCACGGAGAGAAGTACTATCAGCCCACGGAGAGAAGTACTATCAGCCCACGGAGAGAAGTACTATCCGCCCACGGAGAGAAGTACTATCAGCCCACGGAGAGAAGTACTATCAGCCCAAGGGAGAGAAGTACTATCAGCCCACGGAGAGAAGTACTATCAGCCCACAGAGAGAAGTACTCTCGGCCCACGGAGAGAAGCACTATCAGCCCACGGAGAGAAGTACTATCAGCCCAAGGGAGAGAAGTACTATCAGCCCACGGAGAGAAGTACTATCAGCCCACGGAGAGAAGTACTATCAGCCCACGAAGAGAAGTACTATCAGCCCACGGAGAGAAGTACTATCAGCCCAAGGGAGAGAAGTACTATCAGCCCACGGAGAGAAGTACTATCAGCCCACAGAGAGAAGTACTCTCGGCCCACGGAGAGAAGCACTATCAGCCCACGGAGAGAAGTACTATCAGCCCACGGAGAGAAGTACTATCAGCCCACGGAGAGAAGTACTATCAGCCCACGGAGAGAAGTACTATCCGCCCACGGAGAGAAGCACTATCAGCCCACGGAGAGAAGTACTATCAGCCCAAGGGAGAGAAGTACTATCAGCCCACGGAGAGAAGTACTATCAGCCCACGGAGAGAAGTACTATCAGCCCACGAAGAGAAGTACTATCAGCCCACGGAGAGAATTACTATCAGCCCACGGAGAGAAGTACTATCAGCCCAAGGGAGAGAAGTACTATCAGCCCACGGAGAGAAGTACTATCAGCCCACGGAGAGAAGTACTATCAGCCCACGGAGAGAAGTACTATCAGCCCAAGGGAGAGAAGTACTATCAGCCCACGGAGAGAAGTACTATCAGCCCACGGAGAGAAGTACTATCAGCCCACGAAGAGAAGTACTATCAGCCCACGGAGAGAAGTACTATCAGCCCACGGAGAGAAGTACTATCAGCCCAAGGGAGAGAAGTACTATCAGCCCACGGAGAGAAGTACTATCAGCCCACAGAGAGAAGTACTCTCGGCCCACGGAGAGAAGCACTATCAGCCCACGGAGAGAAGTACTATCAGCCCACGGAGAGAAGTACTATCAGCCCACGGAGAGAAGTACTATCAGCCCACGGAGAGAAGTACTATCCGCCCACGGAGAGAAGTACTATCAGCCCACGGAGAGAAGTACTATCAGCCCAAGGGAGAGAAGTACTATCAGCCCACGGAGAGAAGTACTATCAGCCCACAGAGAGAAGTACTCTCGGCCCACGGAGAGAAGCACTATCAGCCCACGGAGAGAAGTACTATCAGCCCACGGAGAGAAGTACTATCAGCCCCCCGGAGAGAAGTACTATCAGCCCACGGAGAGAAGTACTATCCGCCCACGGAGAGAAGCACTATCAGCCCACGGAGAGAAGTACTATCAGCCCACGGAGAGAAGTACTATCAGCCCACGGAGAGAAGTACTATCCGCCCACGGAGAGAAGCACTATCAGCCCACGGAGAGAAGTACTATCCGCCCACGGAGAGAAGTACTCTCGGCCCACGGAGAGAAGCACTATCAGCCCACGGAGAGAAGCACTATCAGCCCACGGAGAGAAGTACTATCAGCCCACGGAGAGAAGTACTATCAGCCCACGGAGAGAAGCACTATCAGCCCACGGAGAGAAGCACTATCAGCCCACGGAGAGAAGTACTATCCGACCACGGAGAGAAGCACTATCAGCCCACGGAGAGAAGCACGAGATTATACTTCAACGTCCTAGAGGTTTCCCTGTTAGTTGACACTATCAATATTTCCCTTTACTGTGCTAATTGTGATCGCAACATACCGAAACAAAACAAACTATGCAAAACTTAGTTTGCACAACTAACTATGCAAGAGATTTTTTTGTAGACAGAACGCATCTGAGTAGGATTCTATTGCATTGACATGCAGGACTTAGCACGTACTCTACTCAGACCGGTGCACCATATCCAATCAGAACTGCAGGAAGCCTATATGCATGTAGTCCATTGCCATATATGGATCTGTTCTATTCACTTTGAACTGGACTGTGTTTACAGCATGAGCAGTCGTGAGTAGATGCACTTGTTTTGAGATCGAAGTGAGAGCTGCATGTTGCCACGTGGTGTCACGACTTCCGCCGAGGTTGGCTCTCCTGCCCGTTCAGGCGGTGCTCGGCGGTCGTCGTCACCGTCCTAGTAGCCACTACCGATCCCTTTTCGTGTATCTGTTGGTTTTGTCTGATTGGTTTCACCTGTGTGTTGTTTAGTTAATTAGTGTCTGTATATAATGTAGGTTGTCCCACCCTTGTTTTGTGCGGGATTGTTTATTTTGTCATTCATTTTTCGTCTGTCGGTGTTATTGTGTTTCATATTCTCCGGTTAGTCTGTTATCCTGTGTTGGATAATTTCACCCTGTGTGTGTTTGGGTTGACCGTGTTTGTTTTGTTCACCGGAGAATAAACTCTATATCGCATTCTGCTCTCTGCGCCTGATTCCACCCACCTTGATTAGACGTGACACGTGGGCACATTTTGTTCATATTATTTGCTAGTTAGTGAGTTATTAGTCCAGTTATAGATCATTTCTTGTCAACGATAAGGGAGTGATTGCTTCCTCCAAGAGCACAAAACGTTTACATTTCTAGACACCTTTGAAAAGCCAGTCAGGTAAATATATATTTTTTCTCTTAAAGGGGCAGTGTTGTATTTTGAGACAGTCTTGAATAAGCTAAGTAGCCAATAGGCAGAAGGTCATTATTATTTGACCATGTTGGTCATCTATGAACATTTGAACATCTTGGCCATGTTCTGTTATAATCTCCACCCGGCACAGCCAGAAGAGGACTGGCCACCTCTCATAGCCTGGTTCCTCTCTAGGTTTCTTCCTAGGTTTTTGCCTTTCTAGGGAGTTTTTCCTAGCCACCGTGCTTCTACACCTGCATTGCTTGCTGTTTAGGGTTTTAGGCTGGGTTTCTGTACAGCACTGAGATATCAGCTGATGTAAGAAGGGCTATATAAATACATTTGATTTGATTAGCATAATTTGTCTCGTTCTCTCTAATAATGGTACGGGAAAAATTATCAATTGTATTTTGTAAAGTGATTTCTTGCATCAAACAACAACATTTTCAGTCACCTCCTTTTCTGAAGGACAAGTGGATAAACTTGTTAATGTGAAGCTTGTTAAATCTCATGGAATGTAGACCTACATTGAACACCACACATTGGCTGCTACTGTAGGCTGAATGATAGGACAGATATTTCCATGGTAAAATGTTACGGGATGCATTTTCTCCATTGTTTTTGATAGTAGGCCTCTCTGGTAGGTCTACATTATGATCAAATAGCCACAGTAGCCTACTTGGACACTGTTAAAACTGTAACTTAAAGCAGGTTCAACCTCAAGGTATACAGTAAAAGCACACTGGAAGTTACACAACATTGTTACAGTGCCTTAGAACGCTGTGTTAGTTACCTGTGAATGAAGCTAGTTAAATAAGTTACCTGTCTAGTATGCAGCCAGTTAACTATCACTACGTTTAGTTAGTTACCTGACTAGTATGCAGCCGGTTAACATACTGATAGTTAAATTAGTTACCTGACTAGTATGCAGCCAGTTAACATAGTAATAGTTAAATTAGTTACCTGACTAGTATGCAGCCAGTTAACTATCACTATGTTTAGTTAGTTACCTGACTAGTATGCAGCCGGTTAACATAGCGATAGTTAAATTAGTTACCTGACTAGTATGCAGCCAGTTAACTATCACTATGTTTAGTTAGCTACCTGACTAGTATGCAGCCAGTTAACATAGTGATAGTTAAATTAGTTACCTGACTAGTAGGCAGCCGGTTAACATAGTGATAGTTAAATTAGTTACCTGACTAGTAGGCAGCCGGTTAACATAGTGATAGTTAAATTAGTTACCTGACTAGTAGACAGACGGTTAACATAGTGAAAGTTAGATTAGTTACCTGGCTAGTATGCAGCCAGGTAACATAGTAATAGTTAAATTAGTTACCTGACTAGTATGCAGCCAGTTAACTATCACTATGTTTAGTTAGTTACCTGACTAGTATGCAGCCGGTTAACATAGCAATAGTTAAATTAGTTACCTGACTAGTATGCAGCCAGTTAACTATCACTATGTTTAGTTAGCTACCTGACTAGTATGCAGCCAGTTAACATAGTGATAGTTAAATTAGTTACCTGACTAGTAGGCAGCCGGTTAACATAGTGATAGTTAAATTAGTTACCTGACTAGTAGGCAGCCGGTTAACATAGTGATAGTTAAATTAGTTACCTGACTAGTAGACAGACGGTTAACATAGTGAAAGTTAGATTAGTTACCTGGCTAGTATGCAGCCAGGTAACATAGTAATAGTTAAATTAGTTACCTGACTAGTATGCAGCCAGTTAACTATCACTATGTTTAGTTAGTTACCTGACTAGTATGCAGCCGGTTAACATAGCGATAGTTAAATTAGTTACCTGACTAGTATGCAGCCAGTTAACTATCACTATGTTTAGTTAGCTACCTGACTAGTATGCAGCCAGTTAACATAGTGATAGTTAAATTTGTTACCTGACTAGTAGACAGACGGTTAACATAGTGAAAGTTAGATTAGTTACCTGACTAGTATGCAGCCAGTTAACATAGTGATAGTTAAATTAGTTACCTGACTAGTAGGCAGCCGGTTAACATAGTGATAGTTAAATTAGTTACCTGACTAGTATGCAGCCAGTACTTGAACTTGGGCTTCTTGACTCTGGGTATGACAAAGCGGTAGATTATGTGTTCAGCCAGGGTGGTGAGGAGAGACAGACCCAACCCGACACACAGCATCAAAAACAGGCCTGAGAAATGCTTAATGCCCATCTGTAGGGTCTGGAGAGAGCAGAGACAAACACACAGGATATAAAACACAGTTTGTACTGTATGCTGTGAGTTCAGCATATCAATACATTCATAATTTGTACATTTCCCTTGCATAAGAATCAAACTGAAATATTTCACACATTTTTCAAATAGCGTCTTATTTATGGAAGATTATTGACGAAAACAAATGGGCAGTTTTATTTTCTGTCGCAGCGACAAGCTTCTGTAATTTATAATGAACATCATTAAGACTTTTTGAAATCACAAAATAGAGATAATTTAGCATTGTGATGTAGTACATCAGTATTTGTATTGAAGTAGTATGATATACATTGCCTCTGTGACTGGTTGAAGTAGTATGATATACATTACCTCTGTGACTGGTTGAAGTAGTATAATGTACAGTACATTACCTCTGTGACTGATTGAAGTAGTATAAGGTATAGTACATTACCTCTGTGACAGGTTGAAGAGGTATGATGTACAGTACATTACCTCTGTGACTGGTTGAAGTAGTTTAAAGTACATTACCTCTGTGACTGGTTGAAGAGGTATGATGTACAGTACTTTACCTCTGTGACTGATTGAAGTAGAGTGACGTACATTACCTCCGTGACTGATTGAAGTAAAGTGATGTACATTACCTCTGTGACTGATTGAAGTAGTATGATGTACATTACCTCTGTGACTGGTTGAAGTAGTATGATGTACATTACCTCTGTGACTGATTGAAGTAGTATGATGTACATTACCTCTGTGACTGGTTGAAGTAGTATGATGTACATTACATCTGTGACTGGTTGAAGTAGTATGATGTACATTACCTCTGTGACTGGTTGAAGTAGTATGATGTACATTACCTCTGTGACTGATTGAAGTAGAGTGATGTACATTACCTCCGTGACTGATTGAAGTAGAGTGATGTACATTACCTCCGTGACTGATTGAAGTAGAGTGATGTACATTACCTCCGTGACTGATTGAAGTAGAGTGATGTACATTACCTCCGTGACTGATTGAAGTAGTATTGTCTACATTACCTCTGTGACTGATTGAAGTAGAGTGATGTACATTACCTATGTGACTGGTTGAAGTAGTATGATGTACATTACCTCTGTGACTGATTGAAGTAGTATGATGTACATTACCTCTGTGACTGGTTGAAGTAGTATGATGTACATTACATCTGTGACTGGTTGAAGTAGTATGATGTACATTACCTCTGTGACTGGTTGAAGTAGTATGATGTACATTACCTCTGTGACTGATTGAAGTAGAGTGGTGTACATTACCTCCGTGACTGATTGAAGTAGAGTGATGTACATTACCTCCGTGACTGATTGAAGTAGAGTGATGTACATTACCTCCGTGACTGATTGAAGTAGAGTGATGTACATTACCTCCGTGACTGATTGAAGTAGTATTGTCTACATTACCTCTGTGACTGATTGAAGTAGAGTGATGTACATTACCTCCGTGACTGATTGAAGTAGAGTGATGTACATTACCTCCGTGACTGGTTGAAGTAGTATGATGTACATTACCTCTGTGACTGATTGAAGTAGAGTGATGTACATTACCTCCGTGACTGATTGAAGTAGAGTGATGTACATTACCTCCGTGACTGATTGAAGTAGAGTGATGTACATTACCTCCGTGACTGATTGAAGTAGTATTGTCTACATTACCTCTGTGACTGATTGAAGTAGAGTGATGTACATTACCTCTGTGACTGCGAAGCTCCGTTTCCCACAGGGCACCACCTTGTACCACTTATCATGTAGCATGTCTATGAAGCCGTCAGACTTGTACTGGCTCACCAGCTCTGAGATATTAGAGGTCAGGTGGGAGTTCTGGCGCAGGCCGATGCCGTAACCTGGGAACAGACAGAATGACTTAGAAAACACAGCAGGCCGCTGCCGTAACCTGGGAACAGATAGAAAACACAGCAGGCCGATGCCGTAACCTGGTAACAGATAGAAAACACAGCAGGCCGATGCCGTAACCTGGTAACAGATAGAAAACACAGCAGGCCGATGCCGTAACCTGGGAACAGATAGAAAACACAGCAGGCCGATGCCGTAACCTGGTAACAGATAGAAAACACAGCAGGCCGATGCCGTAACCTGGGAACAGATAGAAAACACAGCAGGCCGATGCCGTAACCTGGTAACAGATAGAAAACACAGCAGGCCGATGCCGTAACCTGGGAACAGATAGAATGACTTAGAAAACACAGCAGGCCGATGCCGTAACCTGGGAACAGATAGAAAACACAGCAGGCCGATGCCGTAACCTGGTAACAGATAGAAAACACAGCCGGCCGATGCCGTAACCTGGGAACAGATAGAAAACACAGCAGGCCGATGCCGTAACCTGGTAACAGATAGAAAACACAGCAGGCCGATGCCGTAACCTGGGAACAGATAGAAAACACAGCAGGCCGATGCCGTAACCTGGTAACAGATAGAAAACACAGCAGGCCGATGCCGTAACCTGGGAACAGATAGAAAACACAGCAGGCCGATGCCGTAACCTGGGAACAGATAGAAAACACAGCAGGCCGATGCCGTAACCTGGGAACAGATAGAAAACACAGCAGGCCGATGCCGTAACCTGGGAACAGACAGAATTACTTCTTTATTATAAAGTCTTGTCTTATCCTTTCTACCAGTGGTTCTATATTATAATGTCTTGTCGTATCCTTTCTACCAGTGGTTCTATATTATAATGTCTTGTCGTATCCTTTCTACCAGTGGTTCTATATTATAAAGTCTTGTCTTATCCTTTCTACCAGTGGTTCTATATTATAATGTCTTGTCGTATCCTTTCTACCAGTGGTTCTATATTATAATGTCTTGTCGTATCCTTTCTACCAGTGGTTCTATATTATAATGTCTTGTCTTATCCTTTCTACCAGTGGTTCTATATTATAATGTCTTGTCTTATCCTTTCTACCAGTGGTTCTATATTATGATGTCTTGTCTTATCCTTTCTACCAGTGGTTCTATATTATAAAGTCTTGTCTTATCCTTTCTACCAGTGGTTCTATATTATAATGTCTTGTCGTATCCTTTCTACCAGTGGTTCTATATTATAAAGTCTTGTCTTATCCTTTCTACCAGTGGTTCTATATTATAATGTCTTGTCTTATCCTTTCTACCAGTGGTTCTATATTATAAAGTCTTGTCTTATCCTTTCTACCAGTGGTTCTATATTATAATGTCTTGTCTCATCCTTTCTACCAGTGGTTCTATATTATAATGTCTTGTCGTATCCTTTCTACCAGTGGTTCTATATTATAATGTCTTGTCTTATCCTTTCTACCAGTGGTTCTATATTATGATGTCTTGTCTTATCCTTTCTACCAGTGGTTCTATATTATAATGTCTTGTCTTATCCTTTCTACCAGTGGTTCTATATTATAATGTCTTGTCGTATCCTTTCTACCAGTGGTTCTATATTATAATGTCTTGTCGTATCCTTTCTACCAGTGGTTCTATATTATAATGTCTTGTCGTATCCTTTCTACCAGTGGTTCTATATTATAATGTCTTGTCTTATCCTTTCTACCAGTGGTTCTATATTATAATGTCTTGTCTTATCCTTTCTACCAGTGGTTCTATATTATAATGTCTTGTCTTATCCTTTCTACCAGTGGTTCTATATTATAATGTCTTGTCTTATCCTTTCTACCAGTGGTTCTATATTATAATGTCTTGTCTTATCCTTTCTACCAGTGGTTCTATATTATAATGTCTTGTCTCATCCTTTCTACCAGTGGTTCTATATTATAATGTCTTGTCGTATCCTTTCTACCAGTGGTTCTATATTATAATGTCTTGTCTTATCCTTTCTACCAGTGGTTCTATATTATAATGTCTTGTCTCATCCTTTCTACCAGTGGTTCTATATTATAATGTCTTGTCTCATCCTTTCTACCAGTGGGTCTATATTATAATGTCTTGTCTTATCCTTTCTACCAGTGGTTCTATATTATGATGTCTTGTCTTATCCTTTCTACCTGTGGTTCTATATTATAATGTCTTGTCTCATCCTTTCTACCAGTGGTTCTATATTATAATGTCTTGTCTCATCCTTTCTACCAGTGGTTCTATATTATAATGTCTTGTCTTATCCTTTCTACCAGTGGTTCTATATTATAATGTCTTGTCTTATCCTTTCTACCAGTGGTTCTGTAGCTAGCACAAAAAGGAGAGGGGACAGAGGGCATACCTGTCTTGTTCCTCTTCATTATGGATACAGAATGAACACCTTATTTCATGTCAATCTACTTGCCTTCAATTGCAAATGGTTTCCCCACGGTGAGTGTCTTGCATTCTGCATCTATAGACACCTCGTGGTCTAGTAAGGCCTTGTCCATGATGAAAGCATCCAATTGCTGTGGATCATGCCTGAAAAGACACACAATTTGCTACTGAATACACACATCACGACAAGAGAGAAAACACTACATGAAAACAGATCTAACAACAACACAGCATGGCAGCAACACAACAACACATGACAGCACAGCATAGCAACAACATATACATGACAACACAACATGGCAGCAACACAGCATGACAACACAGCATGGCAGCAACACAACAACAGAGCAACACAACAACACAGCATGGCAGCAACACAACATGACAACACAGCATGGCAGCAACAAAACATGACAACACAGCATGGCAGCAACAAAACATGACAACACAGCATAGCAACAACGCATAGCAACAACACATGACAACACAGCATGGCAACAACACATGACAACACAGCATAGCAGCAACACATAACAACATAGCATGGTAGCAACACAACAACACAGCATGGTAGCAACACAACACAGCATGGCAGAAACACATGACAGCACAGCATAGCAACAACATATACATGACAACACAACATGGCAGCAACACAGCATAGCAGCAACACAACATGACAACACAGCATGGCAGCAACACAACAACACAGCATGGCAGCAACACAACAACAGAGCAACACAACAACACAGCATGGCAGCAACAAAACATGACAACACAGCATGGCAGCAACAAAACATGACAACACAGCATAGCAACAACACATGACAACACAGCATGGCAACAACACAACAACAGAGCAACACAACAACACAGCATGGCAGCAACAAAACATGACAACACAGCATGGCAACAACACATGACAACACAGCATAGCAGCAACACATAACAACATAGCATGGTAGCAACACAACACATCAACACAGCATGGTAGCAACACAACACAACAACACAGCATGGTAGCAACACAACAACACAGCATGGTGGCAACACGACAACACAGCATGGTAGCAACACAACACGACAACACAGCATGGTAGCAACACAACACGACAACACAGCCTGGTAGCAACACAACAACACAGCATGGTAGCAACACAACATGACAACACAGCATGGTAGCAACACATGACAACACAGCATGGTAGCAACACATGACAACACAGCATGGTAGCAACACAACAACACAGCATGGTAGCAACACAACAACACAGCATGGTAGCAACACAACAGAACAACACAGCATGGTAGCAACACAACAGAACAACACAGCATGGTAGAAAAACAACACAGCATGGTAGAAAAACAACACGACAACACAGCATGGCAACAACACATGACAACACAGCATAGCAGCAACACATAACAACATAGCATGGTAGCAACACAACACATCAACACAGCATGGTAGCAACACAACACAACAACACAGCATGGTAGCAACACAACAACACAGCATGGTGGCAACACGACAACACAGCATGGTAGCAACACAACACGACAACACAGCATGGTAGCAACACAACACGACAACACAGCCTGGTAGCAACACAACAACACAGCATGGTAGCAACACAACATGACAACACAGCATGGTAGCAACACATGACAACACAGCATGGTAGCAACACATGACAACACAGCATGGTAGCAACACAACAACACAGCATGGTAGCAACACAACAACACAGCATGGTAGCAACACAACAGAACAACACAGCATGGTAGCAACACAACAGAACAACACAGCATGGTAGAAAAACAACACAGCATGGTAGAAAAACAACACGACAACACAGCATGGTAGCAGCACAACATGACAACACAGCATGGTAGCAATACAACATGACAACACAGCATGGTAGCAGCACAAAACAGGGTACAAAGATTATAGGCACAAACAGCACAAAGGGCAAGAAGGTAGAGACAACAATACATCACACAAAGCAGCCACAGCTGTCAGTAAGAGTGTCCATGATTGAGTCTTACTGATGTTAGACATGCAACATTTTACATGGTTGCCATTTAGCAGTCACGTATCCAGAGTTACTTATTGGAGCAATTTGGGTGAAGTGCCTTGCTCAAGGGCACAGACAGACTTTTCAGCTAGGCAGCTCGGGGATTCGAACCAGCTACCTTTTGGTAACTGGCCCAACGCTCTTAATCGTTAGGCTGCCTGCCGTTAGCTATTTTTCACTTCTATTTTTTAATAACTTCCAGGCGTCCACATGTTAAGCCCTTTTTCATGCAGTGCATACTAATATATATTGCTGGCTATAGTAAAGATGTGGGAGGGCTATCTCTGGCTCTGAAAGAAACTCAGGCAAGCCGATACGGTATGCACCTCCTTATCAGAATATGTTCCAGAAGGATCTGATCAGTGGCGAGCAGGTGCAAGTCTTCAGTCATCTCCTCACCTCCCTCACACAGAGAGAAAGGTATGTACATTTCCAGTCAAAAGTTTGGACACCTACTCATTCAAGGGTTTTTCTTTATTTCTACTATTTTCAACATTGTAGAATAATAGTGACGACATCAAAACGATGAAATAACACATATGGAATTATGTAGTAACCAAAAAATAGTGTTAAACAAATCAAAATAGATTTTAGATTCTTCAAAGTAGCCAAGTGTTTGCCTTGATGACAGCTTTGCACAATCTTGGCCTTCTCTCAACCAGCTTCATGTGTATTTTGATTTATTTCACACTTTTTTGGTTACTACATGATTCCATATGTATTAAGTTATCGTTTTTTTTTGTCTTCACCATTATTCTACAACGTAGAAAATAGTAAAAATTAAGAAAAACCCTTGAATGAGTAGGTGTCCAAACTTTTGACTGGTACTGTATATGTCACCACACCCAACCTGCCCTCAGCCCCGAGCCGTCTGCCCTCAGTTCCAGTAACTCTGCTCTCCTCCAGAGAAGATGTGAGATGACTTGAGAAACAGTTTCAGATTGAGTAGCAGATATAGGAGAGGATCAAAGGCCACATAGCGAGATGCATAGCTAGCACCTCCAGTAGACCTGGGTTTCAAATACGTGTATCACTGGAGAGGATGGAGCAGAGCACAGAGCCACCAACGATGTCACTCACATACTGTTAATAGATGGAGACATTCCTATTGACCTCTTATTGTCCGTGTTAAAACGAGCCCTGTGTGGCAGAGTATTATGGTGTTTTACTGCAGAACTAAACGGGTTAAATCTAGAGTATTATGGTGTTTTACTGCAGAACTAAACGTGTTAAATCTAGAGTATTATGGTGTTTTACTGCAGAACTAAGCGTGTTAAATCTACTCTGTGGCAGAGTATTATGAGTGGGACATATTCAGAACTGTTATGAAGTCTCCCTGTATAAAGCCTGTATTGGTACCCATGTTAAAGCTGTGATGAGTAAGTATTGTATCATGTTGGTACCCATGTTAAAGCTGTGATGAGTCAGTACTGTACAGTCATGACTCACTTCAGATGTTCTATTCCATCTGGGGTTGCTGGTACGTTGTACCGTCTCATGTATTCGTGCATCTCTGGAAAGCTTTTCTTCAGGTAATCCTCGGCACTGCTCTCCCGGACCGTGGCGAAGCGAAACCCCTGTGATGGGTGATGAAGCTGGAAGAACAGAAAACAAGGAACTGTTAGAGTGGTCTATCACCCCCTGTAACTGTTAGAGTGGTCTATCACCCCCTGTAACTGTTAGTGGTCTAGTACCTCCTGTAACTTTTAGTGGTCCATCACCCCCTGTAACTGTTAGAGGTCTATCACCCCCTGTAACTGTTAGTGGTCTATCACCTCCTGTAACTGTTCGTGTGGTCTATCACCTCCTGTAACTGTTAGTGTGGTCTATCACCCCCTGTAACTGTTAGTGTGGTCTATCACCCCCTGTAACTGTTAGTGTGGTCTATCACCCCCTGTAACTGTTAGTGTGGTCTATCACCCCCTGTAACTGTTAGTGTGGTCTATCACCCCCTGTAACTGTTAGTGGTCTATCACCTCCTGTAACTGTTCGTGTGGTCTATCACCTCCTGTAACTGTTAGTGTGGTCTATCGCCCCCTGTAACTGTTAGTGTGGTCTATCACCCCCTGTAACTGTTAGTGTGGTCTATCACCCCCTGTAACTGTTAGTGTGGTCTATCACCCCCTGTAACTGTTAGTGTGGTCTATCACCCCCTGTAACTGTTAGTGGTCTAATACCTCCTGTAACTGTTAGTGGTCTAGTACCTCACGTAACTGTTAGTGGTCTAGTACCTCCTGTAACTGTTAGTGGTCTATCACCCCCTGTAACTGTTAGTGGTCTATCACCCCCTGTAACTGTTAGTGGTCTATCACCCCCTGTAACTGTTAGTGGTCTATCACCCCCTGTAACTGTTAGTGGTCTATCACCCCCTGTAACTGTTAGTGTGGTCTATCACCCCCTGTAACTGTTAGTGTGGTCTATCACCCCCTGTAACTGTTAGTGTGGTCTATCACCCCCTGTAACTGTTAGTGGTCTATCACCCCCTGTAACTGTTAGTGGTCTATCACCCCCTGTAACTGTTAGTGTGGTCTATCACCCCCTGTAACTGTTAGTGTGGTCAATCACCCCCTGTAACTGTTAGTGTGGTCTATCACCCCCTGTAACTGTTAGTGTGGTCTATCACCCCCTGTAACAGTTAGTGTGGTCTATCACCCCCTGTAACTGTTAGTGTGGTCTATCACCCCCTGTAACTGTTAGTGTGGTCTATCACCCCCTGTAACTGTTAGTGTGGTCTATCACCCCCTGTAACTGTTAGTGGTCTAATACCTCCTGTAACTGGTCTAGTACCTCCTGTAACTGTTAGTGGTCTAGTACCTCCTGTAACTGTTAGTGGTCTATCACCCCCTGTAACTGTTAGTGGTCTATCACCCCCTGTAACTGTTAGTGGTCTATCACCCCCTGTAACTGTTAGTGGTCTAGTACCTCCTGTAACTGTTAGTGGTCTAGTACCCCCTGTAACTGTTTGTGTGGTCTATCACCCCCTGTAACTGTTAGTGGTCTATCACCCCCTGTAACTGTTAGTGTGGTCTATCACCCCCTGTAACTGTTAGTGTGGTCTATCACCCCCTGTAACTGTTAGTGTGGTCTATCACCCCCTGTAACTGTTAGTGTGGTCTATCACCCCCTGTAACTGTTAGTGTGGTCTATCACCCCCTGTAACTGTTAGTGGTCTATCACCCCCTGTAACTGTTAGTGTGGTCTATCACCCCCTGTAACTGTTAGTGTGGTCTATCACCCCCTGTAACTGTTAGTGGTCTAATACCTCCTGTAACTGGTCTAGTACCTCCTGTAACTGTTAGTGGTCTAGTACCTCCTGTAACTGTTAGTGGTCTATCACCCCCTGTAACTGTTAGTGGTCTATCACCCCCTGTAACTGTTAGTGTGGTCTATCACCCCCTGTAACTGTTAGAGTGGTCTATCACCCCCTGTAACTGTTAGTGGTCTATCACCCCCTGTAACTGTTAGAGTGGTCTATCACCCCCTGTAACTGTTAGTGGTCTATCACCCCATGTAACTGTTAGTGTGGTCTATCACCCCCTGTAACTGTTAGTGGTCTAGTACCTCCTGTAACTGTTAGTGTGGTCTATCACCCCCTGTAACTGTTAGTGTGGTCTATCACCCCCTGTAACTGTTAGAGTGGTCTATCACCCCTTGTAACTGTTAGTGGTCTATCACCCCCTGTAACTGTTAGAGGTCTATCACCCCCTGTAACTGTTAGAGTGGTATATCACCCCCTGTAACTGTTAGTGGTCTATCACCCCATGTAACTGTTAGTGTGGTCTATCACCCCCTGTAACTGTTAGTGGTCTAGTACCTCAGGTAACTGTTAGTGTGGTCTATCACCCACTGTAACTGTTAGTGTGGTCTATCACCCCCTGTAACTGTTAGTGGTCTAGTACCTCCTGTAACTGTTAGTGGTCTATCACCCCTGTAACTGTTAGTGTGGTCTATCACCCCCTGTAACAGTTCGTGTGGTCTATCACCCCCAGTAACTGTTAGTGTAGTCTATCACCCCCTGTAACTGTTAGTGGTCTATCACCCCCTGTAACTGTTAGTGTGGTCTATCACCCCCTGTAACTGTTAGAGTGGTCTATCACCCCCTGTAACTGTTAGTGGTCTAGTACCTCCTGTAACTGTTAGTGGTCTATCACCCCCTGTAACTGTTAGTGTGGTCTATCACCCCCTGTAACAGTTCGTGTGGTCTATCACCCCCAGTAACTGTTAGTGTAGTCTATCACCCCCTGTAACTGTTAGTGGTCTATCACCCCCTGTAACTGTTAGTGTGGTCTATCACCCCCTGTAACTGTTAGAGTGGTCTATCACCCCCTGTAACTGTTAGTGGTCTATCACCCCCTGTAACTGTTAGAGTGGTCTATCACCCCCTGTAACTGTTAGTGGTCTATCACCCCATGTAACTGTTAGTGTGGTCTATCACCCCCTGTAACTGTTAGTGGTCTAGTACCTCCTGTAACTGTTAGTGTGGTCTATCACCCCCTGTAACTGTTAGTGTGGTCTATCACCCCCTGTAACTGTTAGAGTGGTCTATCACCCCTTGTAACTGTTAGTGGTCTATCACCCCCTGTAACTGTTAGAGGTCTATCACCCCCTGTAACTGTTAGAGTGGTATATCACCCCCTGTAACTGTTAGTGGTCTATCACCCCATGTAACTGTTAGTGTGGTCTATCACCCCCTGTAACTGTTAGTGGTCTAGTACCTCAGGTAACTGTTAGTGTGGTCTATCACCCACTGTAACTGTTAGTGTGGTCTATCACCCCCTGTAACTGTTAGTGGTCTAGTACCTCCTGTAACTGTTAGTGGTCTATCACCCCCTGTAACTGTTAGTGTGGTCTATCACCCCCTGTAACAGTTCGTGTGGTCTATCACCCCCAGTAACTGTTAGTGTAGTCTATCACCCCCTGTAACTGTTAGTGTGGTCTATCACCCCCTGTAACTGTTAGAGTGGTCTATCACCCCCTGTAACTGTTAGTGTGGTCTATCACCCCCTGTAACTGTTAGTGGTCTAGTACCTCCTGTAACTGTTAGTGTGGTCTATCACCCCCTGTAACTGTTAGTGTGGTCTATCACCCCCTGTAACTGTAAGTGGTCTATCACCCCCTGTAACTGTTAGTGTGGTCTATCACCCCCTGTAACAGTTAGTGTGGTCTATCACCCCCTGTAACTGTTAGAGTGGTCTATCACCCCCTGTAACTGTTAGTGGTCTATCACCTCCTGTAACTGTTAGTGTGGTCTATCACCTCCTGTAACTGTTAGTGTGGTCTATCACCCCCTGTAACTGTTAGTGTGGTCTATCACCCCTGTAACTGTTAGTGGTCTATCACCCCCTGTAACTGTTAGTGGTCTATCACCCCCTGTAACTGTTAGTGGTCTATCACCCCCTGTAACTGTTAGTGGTCTATCACCCCCTGTAACTGTTAGTGTGGTCTATCACCCCCTGTAACTGTTAGTGTGGTCTATCACCCCCTGTAACTGTTAGTGGTCTAATACCTCCTGTAACTGTTAGTGGTCTAGTACCTCCTGTAACTGTTAGTGGTCTAGTACCTCCTGTAACTGTTAGTGGTCTATCACCCCCTGTAACTGTTAGTGGTCTATCACCCCCTGTAACTGTTAGTGTGGTCTATCACCCCCTGTAACTGTTAGTGTGGTCTATCACCCCCTGTAACTGTTAGTGTGGTCTATCACCCCCTGTAACTGTTAGTGTGGTCTATCACCCCCTGTAACAGTTAGTGTGGTCTATCACCCCCTGTAACTGTTAGTGTGGTCTATCACCCCCTGTAACTGTTAGTGTGGTCTATCACCCCCTGTAACTGTTAGTGTGGTCTATCACCCCCTGTAACTGTTAGTGGTCTAGTACCTCCTGTAACTGTTAGTGGTCTATCACCCCCTGTAACTGTTAGTGTGGTCTATCACCCCCTGTAACTGTTAGTGGTCTATCACCCCCTGTAACTGTTAGAGTGGTCTATCACCCCCTGTAACTGTTAGTGGTCTATCAACCCCTGTAACTGTTAGAGTGGTCTATCACCCCCTGTAACTGTTAGAGTCGTCTATCACCCCCTGTAACTGTTACAGTGGTCTATCACCCCCTGTAACTGTTAGTGTGGTCTATCACCCCCTGTAACTGTTAGTGTGGTCTATCACCCCCTGTAACTGTTAGTGGTCTATCACCCCCCGTAACTGTTAGAGTCGTCTATCACCCCCTGTAACTGTTAGAGTGGTCTATCACCCCCTGTAACTGTTAGTGTGGTCTATCACCCCCTGTAACTGTTAGTGTGGTCTATCACCCCCTGTAACTGTTAGTGTGGTCTATCACCCACTGTAACTGTTAGTGGTCTATCACCCCCTGTAACTGTTAGTGGTCTATCACCCCCTGTAACTGTTAGTGTGGTCTATCACCCCCTGTAACTGTTAGTGGTCTATCACCCCCTGTAACTGTTAGTGGTCTATCACCCCCTGTAACTGTTAGAGTGGTCTATCACCCCCTGTAACTGTTAGAGTGGTCTATCATCCCCTGTAACTGTTAGTGTGGTCTATCACCCCCTGTAACTGTTAGTGGTCTAGTACCTCCTGTAACTGTTAGTGTGGTCTATCACCCCCTGTAACTGTTAGTGGTGGTCTATCACCCCCTGTAACTGTTAGAGTGGTCTGTCACCCCCTGTAACTGTTAGTGTGGTCTATCAGCCCCTGTAACTGTTAATGGTCTAGTACCTCCTGTAACTGTTAGTGTGGTCTATCACCCCCTGTAACAGTTAGTGGTCTATCACCCCCTGTAACTGTTAGTGTGGTCTATCACCCCCGGTAACAGTTAGTGTGGTCTATCACCCCAGTAACTGTTAGTGTAGTCTATCACCCCCTGTAACTGTTAGTGTGGTCTATCACCCCCTGTAACTGTTAGAGTGGTCTATCACCCCCTGTAACTGTTAGTGTGGTCTATCACCCCCTGTAACTGTTAGTGGTCTAGTACCTCCTGTAACTGTTAGTGTGGTCTATCACCCCCTGTAACTGTTAGTGTGGTCTATCACCCCCTGTAACTGTTAGTGTGGTCTATCACCCCCTGTAACTGTTAGTGTGATCTATCACCCCCTGTAACTGTTAGTGGTCTATCACCCCCTGTAACTGTTAGTGGTCTATCACCCCTGTAACTGTTAGTGTGGTCTATCACCCCCTGTAACTGTTAGTGGTCTATCACCCCCTGTAACTGTTAGTGGTCTATCACCCCCTGTAACTGTTAGAGTGGTCTATCACCCCCTGTAACTGTTAGAGTGGTCTATCATCCCCTGTAACTGTTAGTGTGGTCTATCACCCCCTGTAACTGTTAGTGGTCTAGTACCTCCTGTAACTGTTAGTGTGGTCTATCACCCCCTGTAACTGTTAGTGGTGGTCTATCACCCCCTGTAACTGTTAGAGTGGTCTGTCACCCCCTGTAACTGTTAGTGGTCTAGTACCCCCTGTAACTGTTAGTGTGGTCTATCAGCCCCTGTAACTGTTAATGGTCTAGTACCTCCTGTAACTGTTAGTGTGGTCTATCACCCCCTGTAACAGTTAGTGGTCTATCACCCCCTGTAACTGTTAGTGTGGTCTATCACCCCCTGTAACAGTTAGTGTGGTCTATCACCCCCAGTAACTGTTAGTGTAGTCTATCACCCCCTGTAACTGTTAGTGTGGTCTATCACCCCCTGTAACTGTTAGAGTGGTCTATCACCCCCTGTAACTGTTAGTGTGGTCTATCACCCCCTGTAACTGTTAGTGGTCTAGTACCTCCTGTAACTGTTAGTGTGGTCTATCACCCCCTGTAACTGTTAGTGTGGTCTATCACCCCCTGTAACTGTTAGTGTGGTCTATCACCCCCTGTAACTGTTAGTGTAGTCTATCACCCCCTGTAACTGTTAGTGTGGTCTATCACCCCCTGTAACTGTTAGTGTGGTCTATCACCCCCTGTAACTGTTAGTGTGGTCTATCACCCCCTGTAACTGTTAGTGTGGTCTATCACCCCCTGTAACTGTTAGTGGTCTAGTACCTCCTGTAACTGTTAGTGGTCTATCACCCCCTGTAACTGTTAGTGTGGTCTATCACCCCCTGTAACTGTTAGTGATCTATCACCCCCTGTAACTGTTAGAGTGGTCTATCACCCCCTGTAACTGTTAGTGGTCTATCAACCCCTGTAACTGTTAGAGTGGTCTATCACCCCCTGTAACTGTTAGTGTGGTCTATCACCCCCTGTAACTGTTAGTGTGGTCTATCACCCCCTGTAACTGTTAGTGGTCTATCACCCCCTGTAACTGTTAGAGTCGTCTATCACCCCCTGTAACTGTTAGAGTGGTCTATCACCCCCTGTAACTGTTAGTGTGGTCTATCACCCCCTGTAACTGTTAGTGGTCTAGTACCTCCTGTAACTGTTAGTGGTCTATCACCCCCTGTAACTGTTAGTGTGGTCTATCACCCCCTGTAACTGTTAGAGTCGTCTATCACCCCCTGTAACTGTTAGAGTGGTCTATCACCCCCTGTAACTGTTAGTGTGGTCTATCACCCCCTGTAACTGTTAGTGTGGTCTATCACCCCCTGTAACTGTTAGAGTGGTCTATCACCCCCTGTAACTGTTAGTGGTCTATCACCCCCTGTAACTGTTAGTGGTCTAGTACCTCCTGTAACTGTTAGTGTGGTCTATCACCCCCTGTAACTGTTAGTGTGGTCTATCACCCCCTGTAACTGTTAGTGTGGTCTATCACCCCCTGTAACTGTTAGTGTGGTCTATCACCCCCTGTAACTGTTAGTGTGGTCTATCACCCCCTGTAACAGTTAGTGTGGTCTATCACCCCCTGTAACTGTTAGTGTGGTCTATCACCCCCTGTAACTGTTAGTGTGGTCTATCACCCCCTGTAACTGTTAGTGTGGTCTATCACCCCCTGTAACTGTTAGTGGTCTAGTACCTCCTGTAACTGTTAGTGGTCTATCACCCCTGTAACTGTTAGTGTGGTCTATCACCCCCTGTAACTGTTAGTGGTCTATCACCCCCTGTAACTGTTGGAGTGGTCTATCACCCCCTGTAACTGTTAGTGGTCTATCAACCCCTGTAACTGTTAGAGTGGTCTATCACCCCCTGTAACTGTTAGAGTCGTCTATCACCCCCTGTAACTGTTACAGTGGTCTATCACCCCCTGTAACTGTTAGTGTGGTCTATCACCCCCTGTAACTGTTAGTGTGGTCTATCACCCCCTGTAACTGTTAGTGGTCTATCACCCCCTGTAACTGTTAGAGTCGTCTATCACCCCCTGTAACTGTTAGAGTGGTCTATCACCCCCTGTAACTGTTAGTGTGGTCTATCACCCCCTGTAACTGTTAGTGTGGTCTATCACCCCTGTAACTGTTAGTGTGGTCTATCACCCCCTGTAACTGTTAGTGGTCTAGTACCTCCTGTAACTGTTAGTGTGGTCTATCACCCCCGGTAACTGTTAGTGGTGGTCTATCACCCCCTGTAACTGTTAGTGGTCTATCACCCCCTGTAACTGTTAGTGGTCTAGTACCTCCTGTAACTGTTAGTGTGGTCTATCACCCCCTGTAACTGTTAGTGTGGTCTATCACCCCCTGTAACTGTTAGTGTGGTCTATCACCCCCTGTAACTGTTAGTGTGGTCTATCACCCCCTGTAACTGTTAGTGTGGTCTATCACCCCCTGTAACAGTTAGTGTGGTCTATCACCCCCTGTAACTGTTAGTGTGGTCTATCACCCCCTGTAACTGTTAGTGTGGTCTATCACCCCCTGTAACTGTTAGTGTGGTCTATCACCCCCTGTAACTGTTAGTGGTCTAGTACCTCCTGTAACTGTTAGTGGTCTATCACCCCCTGTAACTGTTAGTGTGGTCTATCACCCCCTGTAACTGTTAGTGGTCTATCACCCCCTGTAACTGTTGGAGTGGTCTATCACCCCCTGTAACTGTTAGTGGTCTATCAACCCCTGTAACTGTTAGAGTGGTCTATCACCCCCTGTAACTGTTAGAGTCGTCTATCACCCCTGTAACTGTTACAGTGGTCTATCACCCCCTGTAACTGTTAGTGTGGTCTATCACCCCCTGTAACTGTTAGTGTGGTCTATCACCCCCTGTAACTGTTAGTGGTCTATCACCCCCTGTAACTGTTAGAGTCGTCTATCACCCCCTGTAACTGTTAGAGTGGTCTATCACCCCCTGTAACTGTTAGTGTGGTCTATCACCCCCTGTAACTGTTAGTGTGGTCTATCACCCCCTGTAACTGTTAGTGTGGTCTATCACCCCCTGTAACTGTTAGTGTGGTCTATCACCCCCTGTAACTGTTAGTGGTCTATCACCCCCTGTAACTGTTAGTGGTCTATCACCCCCTGTAACTGTTAGTGTGGTCTATCACCCCCTGTAACTGTTAGTGGTCTATCACCCCCTGTAACTGTTAGTGGTCTATCACCCCCTGTAACTGTTAGAGTGGTCTATCACCCCTGTAACTGTTAGAGTGGTCTATCATCCCCTGTAACTGTTAGTGTGGTCTATCACCCCCTGTAACTGTTAGTGGTCTAGTACCTCCTGTAACTGTTAGTGTGGTCTATCACCCCCGGTAACTGTTAGTGGTGGTCTATCACCCCTGTAACTGTTAGAGTGGTCTGTCACCCCCTGTAACTGTTAGTGGTCTAGTACCCCCTGTAACTGTTAGTGTGGTCTATCAGCCCCTGTAACTGTTAATGGTCTAGTACCTCCTGTAACTGTTAGTGTGGTCTATCACCCCCTGTAACAGTTAGTGGTCTATCACCCCCTGTAACTGTTAGTGTGGTCTATCACCCCCTGTAACAGTTAGTGTGGTCTATCACCCCCTGTAACTGTTAGTGTGGTCTATCACCCCCTGTAACTGTTAGTGTGGTCTATCACCCCCTGTAACTGTTAGTGTGGTCTATCACCCCCTGTAACTGTTAGTGTGGTCTATCACCCCCTGTAACTGTTAGTGGTCTAGTACCTCCTGTAACTGTTAGTGGTCTATCACCCCCTGTAACTGTTAGTGTGGTCTATCACCCCCTGTAACTGTTAGTGGTCTATCACCCCCTGTAACTGTTAGAGTGGTCTATCACCCCCTGTAACTGTTAGTGGTCTATCAACCCCTGTAACTGTTAGAGTGGTCTATCACCCCCTGTAACTGTTGGAGTCGTCTATCACCCCCTGTAACTGTTACAGTGGTCTATCACCCCCTGTAACTGTTAGTGTGGTCTATCACCCCCTGTAACTGTTAGTGTGGTCTATCACCCCCTGTAACTGTTAGTGGTCTATCACCCCCTGTAACTGTTAGAGTCGTCTATCACCCCCTGTAACTGTTAGAGTGGTCTATCACCCCCTGTAACTGTTAGTGTGGTCTATCACCCCCTGTAACTGTTAGTGTGGTCTATCACCCCCTGTAACTGTTAGTGGTCTATCACCCCCTGTAACTGTTAGTGGTCTATCACCCCCTGTAACTGTTAGTGTGGTCTATCACCCCCTGTAACTGTTAGTGGTCTATCACCCCCTGTAACTGTTAGTGGTCTATCACCCCCTGTAACTGTTAGAGTGGTCTATCACCCCCTGTAACTGTTAGAGTGGTCTATCATCCCCTGTAACTGTTAGTGTGGTCTATCACCCCCTGTAACTGTTAGTGGTCTAGTACCTCCTGTAACTGTTAGTGTGGTCTATCACCCCCGGTAACTGTTAGTGGTGGTCTATCACCCCCTGTAACTGTTAGAGTGGTCTGTCACCCCCCTGTAACTGTTAGTGGTCTAGTACCCCCTGTAACTGTTAGTGTGGTCTATCAGCCCCTGTAACTGTTAATGGTCTAGTACCTCCTGTAACGGTTAGTGTGGTCTATCACCCCCTGTAACAGTTAGTGGTCTATCACCCCCTGTAACTGTTAGTGTGGTCTATCACCCCCTGTAACAGTTAGTGTGGTCTATCACCCCCAGTAACTGTTAGTGTAGTCTATCACCCCCTGTAACTGTTAGTGTGGTCTATCACCCCCTGTAACTGTTAGAGTGGTCTATCACCCCCTGTAACTGTTAGTGTGGTCTATCACCCCCTGTAACTGTTAGTGGTCTAGTACCTCCTGTAACTGTTAGTGTGGTCTATCACCCCCTGTAACTGTTAGTGTGGTCTATCACCCCCTGTAACTGTTAGTGTGGTCTATCACCCCCTGTAACTGTTAGAGTGGTCTATCACCCCCTATAACTGTTAGTGGTCTATCACCCCATGTAACTGTTAGTGTGGTCTATCACCCCCTATAACTGTTAGTGGTCTATCACCCCATGTAACTGTTAGTGTGGTCTATCACCCCCTGTAACTGTTAGTGTGGACTATCACCCCCTGTAACTGTTAGTGTGGTCTATCACCCCCTGTAACAGTTAGTGTGGTCTATCACCCCCTGTAACTGTTAGTGTGGTCTATCACCCCCTGTTACTGTTAGTGGTCTAGTACCTCCTGTAACTGTTAGTGTGGTCTATCACCCCCCTGTAACAGTTAGTGTGGTCTATCACCCCCTGTGACAGTTAGTGTGGTCTATCACCCCCTGTAACTGTTAGTGGTCTATCACCTCCTGTAACTGTTAGTGTGGTCTATCATCCCCTGTAACTGTTAGTGTGGTCTATCATCCCCTGTAACAGTTAGTGTGGTCTATCACCCCCTGTAACAGTTAGTGGTATATCACCCCCTGTAACTGTTAGTGGTCTATCACCCCCTGTAACTGTTAGTGGTCTAGTACCTCCTGTAACTGTTAGTGGTCTAGAACCTCCTGTAACTGTTAGTGGTCTAGTACCTCCTGTAACTGTTAGTGTGGTCTATCACCCCCTGTAACTGTTAGTGTGGTCTATCACCCCCTGTAACTGTTAGTGTGGTCTATCACCCCCTGTAACTGTTAGTGGTCTATCACCCCCTGTAACTGTTAGAGTGGTCTATCACCCCCTGTAACTGTTAGTGTGGTCTATCACCCCCTGTAACTGTTAGTGGTCTAGTACCTCCTGTAACTGTTAGTGGTCTATCACCCCCTGTAACTGTTAGTGGTCTATCACCCCCTGTAACTGTTAGAGTGGTCTATCACCCCCTGTAACTGTTAGTGGTCTATCAACCCCTGTAACTGTTAGAGTGGTCTATCACCCCCTGTAACTGTTAGAGTCGTCTATCACCCCCTGTAACTGTTACAGTGGTCTATCACCCCCTGTAACTGTTAGTGTGGTCTATCACCCCCTGTAACTGTTAGTGTGGTCTATCACCCCCTGTAACTGTTAGTGGTCTATCACCCCCTGTAACTGTTAGGGTCGTCTATCACCCCCTGTAACTGTTAGAGTGGTCTATCACCCCCTGTAACTGTTAGTGTGGTCTATCACCCCCTGTAACTGTTAGTGTGGTCTATCACCCCCTGTAACTGTTAGTGGTCTATCACCCCCTGTAACTGTTAGTGGTCTATCACCCCCTGTAACTGTTAGAGTGGTCTATCACCCCCTGTAACTGTTAGAGTGGTCTATCATCCCCTGTAACTGTTAGTGTGGTCTATCACCCCCTGTAACTGTTAGTGGTCTAGTACCTCCTGTAACTGTTAGTGTGGTCTATCACCCCCTGTAACTGTTAGTGGTGGTCTATCACCCCCTGTAACTGTTAGAGTGGTCTATTACCCCCTGTAACTGTTAGTGGTCTAGTACCCCCTGTAACTGTTAGTGTGGTCTATCACCCCCTGTAACTGTTAGTGTGGTCTATCACCCCCTGTAACTGTTAGTGTGGTCTATCACCCCCTGTAACTGTTAGTGGTCTATCACCCCCTGTAACTGTTAGAGTGGTCTATCACCCCCTGTAACTGTTAGTGTGGTCTATCACCCCCTGTAACTGTTAGTGGTCTAGTACCTCCTGTAACTGTTAGTGGTCTATCACCCCCTGTAACTGTTAGTGGTCTATCACCCCCTGTAACTGTTAGAGTGGTCTATCACCCCCTGTAACTGTTAGTGGTCTATCAACCCCTGTAACTGTTAGAGTGGTCTATCACCCCCTGTAACTGTTAGAGTCGTCTATCACCCCCTGTAACTGTTACAGTGGTCTATCACCCCCTGTAACTGTTAGTGTGGTCTATCACCCCCTGTAACTGTTAGTGTGGTCTATCACCCCCTGTAACTGTTAGTGGTCTATCACCCCCTGTAACTGTTAGGGTCGTCTATCACCCCCTGTAACTGTTAGAGTGGTCTATCACCCCCTGTAACTGTTAGTGTGGTCTATCACCCCCTGTAACTGTTAGTGTGGTCTATCACCCCCTGTAACTGTTAGTGGTCTATCACCCCCTGTAACTGTTAGTGGTCTATCACCCCCTGTAACTGTTAGAGTGGTCTATCACCCCCTGTAACTGTTAGAGTGGTCTATCATCCCCTGTAACTGTTAGTGTGGTCTATCACCCCCTGTAACTGTTAGTGGTCTAGTACCTCCTGTAACTGTTAGTGTGGTCTATCACCCCCTGTAACTGTTAGTGGTGGTCTATCACCCCCTGTAACTGTTAGAGTGGTCTATTACCCCCTGTAACTGTTTGTGGTCTAGTACCCCCTGTAACTGTTAGTGTGGTCTATCAGCCCCTGTAACTGTTAATGGTCTAGTACCTCCTGTAACTGTTAGTGTGGTCTATCACCCCCTGTAACAGTTTAGTGGTCTATCACCCCCTGTAACTGTTAGTGTGGTCTATCACCCCCTGTAACAGTTAGTGTGGTCTATCACCCCCAGTAACTGTTAGTGTAGTCTATCACCCCCTGTAACTGTTAGTGTGGTCTATCACCCCCTGTAACTGTTAGAGTGGTCTATCACCCCCTGTAACTGTTAGTGTGGTCTATCACCCCCTGTAACTGTTAGTGGTCTAGTACCTCCTGTAACTGTTAGTGGTCTATCACCCCCTGTAACTGTTAGTGGTCTATCACCCCCTGTAACTGTTAGTGGTCTAGTACCTCCTGTAACTGTTAGAGTGGTCTATCACCCCCTGTAACTGTTAGTGTGGTCTATCACCCCCTGTAACTGTTAGTGGTCTAGTACCTCCTATAACTGTTAGTGTGGTCTATCACCCCCTGTAACTGTAAGTGGTCTATCACCCCCTGTAACTGTTAGTGTGGTCTATCACCCCCTGTAACAGTTAGTGTGGTCTATCACCCCCTGTAACTGTTAGTGGTCTATCACCTCCTGTAACTGTTAGTGTGGTCTATCACCTCCTGTAACTGTTAGTGTGGTCTATCACCCCCTGTAACTGTTAGTGTGGTCTATCACCCCTGTAACTGTTAGTGGTCTATCACCCCCTGTAACTGTTAGTGGTCTATCACCCCCTGTAACTGTTAGTGGTCTATCACCCCCTGTAACTGTTAGTGTGGTCTATCACCCCCTGTAACTGTTAGTGTGGTCTATCACCCCCTGTAACTGTTAGTGGTCTAATACCTCCTGTAACTGTTAGTGGTCTAGTACCTCCTGTAACTGTTAGTGGTCTAGTACCTCCTGTAACTGTTAGTGGTCTATCACCCCCTGTAACTGTTAGTGGTCTATCACCCCCTGTAAATGTTAGTGTGGTCTATCACCCCCTGTAACTGTTAGTGTGGTCTATCACCCCCTGTAACTGTTAGTGTGGTCTATCACCCCCTGTAACTGTTAGTGTGGTCTATCACCCCCTGTAACAGTTAGTGTGGTCTATCACCCCCTGTAACTGTTAGTGTGGTCTATCACCCCCTGTAACTGTTAGTGTGGTCTATCACCCCCTGTAACTGTTAGTGGTCTAGTACCTCCTGTAACTGTTAGTGGTCTATCACCCCCTGTAACTGTTAGTGTGGTCTATCACCCCCTGTAACTGTTAGTGGTCTATCACCCCCTGTAACTGTTAGAGTGGTCTATCACCCCCTGTAACTGTTAGTGGTCTATCAACCCCTGTAACTGTTAGAGTGGTCTATCACCCCCTGTAACTGTTAGAGTCGTCTATCACCCCCTGTAACTGTTACAGTGGTCTATCACCCCCTGTAACTGTTAGTGTGGTCTATCACCCCCTGTAACTGTTAGTGTGGTCTATCACCCCCTGTAACTGTTAGTGGTCTATCACCCCCTGTAACTGTTAGAGTCGTCTATCACCCCCTGTAACTGTTAGAGTGGTCTATCACCCCCTGTAACTGTTAGTGTGGTCTATCACCCCCTGTAACTGTTAGTGTGGTCTATCACCCCCTGTAACTGTTAGTGTGGTCTATCACCCCCTGTAACTGTTAGTGGTCTATCACCCCCTGTAACTGTTAGTGGTCTATCACCCCCTGTAACTGTTAGTGTGGTCTATCACCCCCTGTAACTGTTAGTGGTCTATCACCCCCTGTAACTGTTAGAGTGGTCTATCACCCCCTGTAACTGTTAGAGTGGTCTATCATCCCCTGTAACTGTTAGTGTGGTCTATCACCCCCTGTAACTGTTAGTGGTCTAGTACCTCCTGTAACTGTTAGTGTGGTCTATCACCCCCTGTAACTGTTAGTGGTGGTCTATCACCCCCTGTAACTGTTAGAGTGGTCTGTCACCCCCTGTAACTGTTAGTGGTCTAGTACCCCCTGTAACTGTTAGTGTGGTCTATCACCCCCTGTAACTGTTAGTGGTCTATCACCCCCTGTAACTGTTAGTGTGGTCTATCACCCCCTGTAACTGTTAGTGTGGTCTATCACCCCCTGTAACAGTTAGTGTGGTCTATCACCCCCTGTAACTGTTAGTGTGGTCTATCACCCCCTGTAACTGTTAGTGTGGTCTATCACCCCCTGTAACTGTTAGTGTGGTCTATCACCCCCTGTAACTGTTAGTGGTCTAGTACCTCCTGTAACTGTTAGTGGTCTATCACCCCCTGTAACTGTTAGTGTGGTCTATCACCCCCTGTAACTGTTAGTGGTCTATCACCCCCTGTAACTGTTAGAGTGGTCTATCACCCCCTGTAACTGTTAGTGGTCTATCAACCCCTGTAACTGTTAGAGTGGTCTATCACCCCCTGTAACTGTTAGAGTCGTCTATCACCCCCTGTAACTGTTACAGTGGTCTATCACCCCCTGTAACTGTTAGTGTGGTCTATCACCCCCTGTAACTGTTAGTGTGGTCCATCACCCCCTGTAACTGTTAGTGGTCTATCACCCCCTGTAACTGTTAGAGTCGTCTATCACCCCCTGTAACTGTTAGAGTGGTCTATCACCCCCTGTAACTGTTAGTGTGGTCTATCACCCCCTGTAACTGTTAGTGTGGTCTATCACCCCCTGTAACTGTTAGTGGTCTATCACCCCCTGTAACTGTTAGTGGTCTATCACCCCCTGTAACTGTTAGTGTGGTCTATCACCCCCTGTAACTGTTAGTGGTCTATCACCCCCTGTAACTGTTAGTGGTCTATCACCCCCTGTAACTGTTAGAGTGGTCTATCACCCCCTGTAACTGTTAAAGTGGTCTATCATCCCCTGTAACTGTTAGTGTGGTCTATCACCCCCTGTAACTGTTAGTGGTCTAGTACCTCCTGTAACTGTTAGTGTGGTCTATCACCCCCTGTAACTGTTAGTGGTGGTCTATCACCCCCTGTAACTGTTAGAGTGGTCTGTCACCCCCTGTAACTGTTAGTGGTCTAGTACCCCCTGTAACTGTTAGTGTGGTCTATCAGCCCCTGTAACTGTTAATGGTCTAGTACCTCCTGTAACTGTTAGTGTGGTCTATCACCCCCTGTAACAGTTAGTGGTCTATCACCCCCTGTAACTGTTAGTGTGGTCTATCACCCCCTGTAACAGTTAGTGTTGTCTATCACCCCCAGTAACTGTTAGTGTAGTCTATCACCCCCTGTAACTGTTAGTGTGGTCTATCACCCCCTGTAACTGTTAGAGTGGTCTATCACCCCCTGTAACTCTTAGTGTGGTCTATCACCCCCTGTAACTGTTAGTGGCCTAGTACCTCCTGTAACTGTTAGTGTGGTCTATCACCCCCTGTAACTGTTAGTGTGGTCTATCACCCCCTGTAACTGTTAGTGTGGTCTATCACCCCCTGTAACTGTTAGAGTGGTCTATCACCCCCTATAACTGTTAGTGGTCTATCACCCCATGTAACTGTTAGTGTGGTCTATCACCCCCTGTAACTGTTAGTGTGGACTATCACCCCCTGTAACTGTTAGTGTGGTCTATCACCCCCTGTAACAGTTAGTGTGGTCTATCACCCCCTGTAACTGTTAGTGGTCTAGTACCTCCTGTAACTGTTAGTGTGGTCTATCACCCCCTGTAACTGTTAGTGTGGTCTATCACCCCCTGTAACTGTTAGAGTGGTCTATCACCCCCTGTAACTGTTAGTGGTCTAGTACCCCCTGTAACTGCTAGTGTGGTCTATCAGCCCCTGTAACTGTTAATGGTCTAGTACCTCCTGTAACTGTTAGTGTAGTCTATCACCCCCTGTAACTGTTAGTGTGGTCTATCACCCCCAGTAACTGTTAGTGTAGTCTATCACCCCCTGTAACTGTTAGTGTGGTCTATCACCCCCTGTAACTGTTAGTGTGGTCTATCACCCCCTGTAACTGTTAGTGGTCTAGTACCTCCTGTAACTGTTAGTGGTCTATCACCCCCTGTAACTGTTAGTGGTCTATCACCCCCTGTAACTGTTAGTGGTCTAGTACCTCCTGTAACTGTTAGAGTGGTCTATCACCCCCTGTAACTGTTAGTGTGGTCTATCACCCCCTGTAACTGTTAGTGGTCTAGTACCTCCTATAACTGTTAGTGTGGTCTATCACCCCCTGTAACTGTAAGTGGTCTATCACCCCCTGTAACAGTTAGTGTGGTATATCACCCCCTGTAACTGTTAGTGGTCTATCACCCCCTGTAACTGTTAGTGGTCTATCAACCCCTGTAACTGTTAGAGTGGTCTATCACCCCCTGTAACTGTTAGAGTCGTCTATCACCCCCTGTAACTGTTACAGTGGTCTATCACCCCCTGTAACTGTTAGTGTGGTCTATCACCCCCTGTAACTGTTAGTGTGGTCTATCACCCCCTGTAACTGTTAGTGGTCTATCACCCCCTGTAACTGTTAGAGTCGTCTATCACCCCCTGTAACTGTTAGAGTGGTCTATCACCCCCTGTAACTGTTAGTGTGGTCTATCACCCCCTGTAACTGTTAGTGTGGTCTATCACCCCCTGTAACTGTTAGTGTGGTCTATCACCCCCTGTAACTGTTAGTGGTCTATCACCCCCTGTAACTGTTAGGTGTCTATCACCCCCTGTAACTGTTAGAGCGGTCTATCACCCCCTGTAACTGTTAGAGTGGTCTATCATCCCCTGTAACTGTTAGTGTGGTCTATCACCCCCTGTAACTGTTAGTGGTCTAGTACCTCCTGTAACTGTTAGTGTGGTCTATCACCCCCTGTAACTGTTAGTGGTGGTCTATCACCCCCTGTAACTGTTAGAGTGGTCTATCACCCCCTGTAACTGTTAGTGGTCTAGTACCCCCTGTAACTGTTAGTGTGGTCTATCAGCCCCTGTAACTGTTAATGGTCTAGTACCTCCTGTAACTGTTAGTGTGGTCTATCACCCCCTGTAACAGTTAGTGGTCTATCACCCCCTGTAACTGTTAGTGTGGTCTATCACCCCCTGTAACAGTTAGTGTGGTCTATCACCCCCAGTAACTGTTAGTGTAGTCTATCACCCCCTGTAACTGTTAGTGTGGTCTATCACCCCCTGTAACTGTTAGAGTGGTCTATCACCCCCTGTAACTGTTAGTGTGGTCTATCACCCCCTGTAACTGTTAGTGGTCTAGTACCTCCTGTAACTGTTAGTGGTCTATCACCCCCTGTAACTGTTAGTGGTCTATCAACCCCTGTAACTGTTAGTGTGGTCTATCACCCCCTGTAACTGTTAGTGTGGTCTATCACCCCCTGTAACTGTTAGAGTGGTCTATCACCCCCTGTAACTGTTAGTGGTCTAGTACCTCCTATAACTGTTAGTGTGGTCTATCACCCCCTGTAACTGTTAGTGTGGTCTATCACCCCCTGTAACTGTTAGAGTGGTCTATCACCCCCTATAACTGTTAGTGGTCTATCACCCCATGTAACTGTTAGTGTGGTCTATCACCCCCTGTAACTGTTAGTGTGGACTATCACCCCCTGTAACTGTTAGTGTGGTCTATCACCCCCTGTAACAGTTAGTGTGGTCTATCACCCCCTGTAACTGTTAGTGGTCTAGTACCTCCTGTAACTGTTAGTGTGGTCTATCACCCCCTGTAACTGTTAGTGGTGGTCTATCACCCCCTGTAACTGTTAGAGTGGTCTATCACCCCCTGTAACTGTTAGTGGTCTAGTACCCCCTGTAACTGCTAGTGTGGTCTATCAGCCCCTGTAACTGTTAATGGTCTAGTACCTCCTGTAACTGTTAGTGTAGTCTATCACCCCCTGTAACTGTTAGTGTGGTCTATCACCCCCAGTAACTGTTAGTGTAGTCTATCACCCCCTGTAACTGTTAGTGTGGTCTATCACCCCCTGTAACTGTTAGTGTGGTCTATCACCCCCTGTAACTGTTAGTGGTCTAGTACCTCCTGTAACTGTTAGTGGTCTATCACCCCCTGTAACTGTTAGTGGTCTATCACCCCCTGTAACTGTTAGTGGTCTAGTACCTCCTGTAACTGTTAGAGTGGTCTATCACCCCCTGTAACTGTTAGTGTGGTCTATCACCCCCTGTAACTGTTAGTGGTCTAGTACCTCCTATAACTGTTAGTGTGGTCTATCACCCCCTGTAACTGTAAGTGGTCTATCACCCCCTGTAACAGTTAGTGTGGTATATCACCCCCTGTAACTGTTAGTGGTCTATCACCCCCTGTAACTGTTAGTGGTCTATCAACCCCTGTAACTGTTAGAGTGGTCTATCACCCCCTGTAACTGTTAGAGTCGTCTATCACCCCCTGTAACTGTTACAGTGGTCTATCACCCCCTGTAACTGTTAGTGTGGTCTATCACCCCCTGTAACTGTTAGTGTGGTATATCACCCCCTGTAACTGTTAGTGGTCTATCACCCCCTGTAACTGTTAGAGTCGTCTATCACCCCCTGTAACTGTTAGAGTGGTCTATCACCCCCTGTAACTGTTAATGTGGTCTATCACCCCCTGTAACTGTTAGTGTGGTCTATCACCCCCTGTAACTGTTAGTGGTCTATCACCCCCTGTAACTGTTAGGTGTCTATCACCCCCTGTAACTGTTAGAGTGGTCTATCACCCCCTGTAACTGTTAGAGTGGTCTATCATCCCCTGTAACTGTTAGTGTGGTCTATCACCCCCTGTAACTGTTAGTGGTCTAGTACCTCCTGTAACTGTTAGTGTGGTCTATCACCCCCTGTAACTGTTAGTGGTGGTCTATCACCCCCTGTAACTGTTAGAGTGGTCTATCACCCCCTGTAACTGTTAGTGGTCTAGTACCCCCTGTAACTGTTAGTGTGGTCTATCAGCCCCTGTAACTGTTAATGGTCTAGTACCTCCTGTAACTGTTAGTGTGGTCTATCACCCCCTGTAACAGTTAGTGGTCTATCACCCCCTGTAACTGTTAGTGTGGTCTATCACCCCCTGTAACAGTTAGTGTGGTCTATCACCCCCAGTAACTGTTAGTGTAGTCTATCACCCCCTGTAACTGTTAGTGTGGTCTATCACCCCCTGTAACTGTTAGAGTGGTCTATCACCCCCTGTAACTGTTAGTGTGGTCTATCACCCCCTGTAACTGTTAGTGGTCTAGTACCTCCTGTAACTGTTAGTGGTCTATCACCCCCTGTAACTGTTAGTGGTCTATCACCCCCTGTAACTGTTAGTGGTCTAGTACCTCCTGTAACTGTTAGAGTGGTCTATCACCCCCTGTAACTGTTAGTGGTCTAGTACCTCCTATAACTGTTAGTGTGGTCTATCACCCCCTGTAACTGTAAGTGGTCTATCACCCCCTGTAACTGTTAGTGTGGTCTATCACCCCCTGTAACAGTTAGTGTGGTATATCACCCCCTGTAACTGTTAGTGTGGTCTATCACCCGCTGTTACTGTTAGTGGTCTAGTACCTCCTGTAACTGTTAGTGTGGTCTATCACCCCCTGTAACTGTTAGTGGTCTAGTACCTCCTGTAACTGTTAGAGTGGTCTATCACCCCCTGTAACTGTTAGTGGTCTAGTACCTCCTATAACTGTTAGTGTGGTCTATCACCCCCTGTAACTGTAAGTGGTCTATCACCCCCTGTAACTGTTAGTGTGGTCTATCACCCCCTGTAACAGTTAGTGTGGTATATCACCCCCTGTAACTGTTAGTGTGGTCTATCACCCGCTGTTACTGTTAGTGGTCTAGTACCTCCTGTAACTGTTAGTGTGGTCTATCACCCCCTGTAACAGTTAGTGTGGTCTATCACCCCCTGTAACAGTTAGTGTGGTCTATCACCCCCTGTAACTGTTAGTGGTCTATCACCCCCTGTAACTGTTAGTGGTCTAGTACCTCCTGTAACTGTTAGTGGTCTAGTACCTCCTGTAACTGTTAGAGTGGTCTATCACCCCCTGTAACTGTTAGTGGTCTAGTACCTCCTGTAACTGTTAGAGTGGTCTATCACCCCCTGTAACTGTTAGAGTGGTCTATCACCCCCTGTAACTGTTAGTGTGGTCTATCACCCCCTGTAACTGTTAGTGGTCTATCACCTCCTGTAACTGTTAGTGTGGTCTATCATCCCCTGTAACTGTTAGTGTGGTCTATCATCCCCTGTAACTGTTAGTGTGGTCTATCACCCCCTGTAACAGTTAGTGGTCTATCACCCCCTGTAACAGTTAGTGGTCTATCACCCCCTGTAACTGTTAGTGGTCTATCACCCCCTGTAACTGTTAGTGTGGTCTATCACCCCCTGTAACTGTTAGAGTGGTCTATCACCCCCTGTAACTGTTAGTGTGGTCTATCACCCCCTGTAACTGTTAGTGGTCTAGTACCTCCTGTAACTGTTAGTGGTCTAGTACCTCCTGTAACTGTTAGAGTGATCTATCACCCCCTGTAACTGTTACTGGTCTATCACCCCCTGTAACTGTTAGTGTGGTCTATCACCCCCTGTAACTGTTAGTGGTCTAGTACCTCCTGTAACCGTTAGTGTGGTCTATCACCCCCTGTAACTGTTAGTGTGGTCTATCACCCCCTGTAACTGTTAGAGTGGTCTATCACCCCCTGTAACTGTTAGTGGTCTATCACCCCCTGTAACTGTTAGTGTGGTCTATCACCCCCTGTAACTGTTAGTGGTCTATCACCCCATGTAACTGTTAGTGTGGTCTATCACCCCCTGTAACTGTTAGTGGTCTAGTACCTCAGGTAACTGTTAGTGTGGTCTATCACCCCCTGTAACTGTTAGAGTGGTCTATCACCCTCTGTAACTGTTAGTGGTCTAGTACCCCCTGTAACTGTTAGTGTGGTCTATCACCCCCTGTAACTGTTAGTGGTCTAGTACCTCCTGTAACTGTTAGAGTGGTCTATCACCCCCTGTAACTGTTAGTGTGGTCTATCACCCCCTGTAACTGTTAGTGGTCTAGTACCTCCTGTAACTGTTAGTGTGGTCTATCACCCCCTGTAACTGTAAGTGGTCTATCACCCCCTGTAACTTTTAGTGTGGTCTATCACCCCCTGTAACAGTTAGTGTGGTCTATCACCCCCTGTAACTGTTAGTGGTCTATCATCCCCTGTAACTGTTAGTGTGGTCTATCACCCCCTGTAACAGTTAGTGGTCTATCACCCCCTGTAACTGTTAGTGTGGTCTATCACCCCTTGTAACTGTTAGTGGTCTATCACCCCCTGTAACTGTTAGTGGTCTATCAACCCCTGTAACTGTTAAGAGTGGTCTATCACCCCCTGTAACTGTTAGAGTGGTCTATCACCCCCTGTAACTGTTAGTGTGGTCTATCACCCCCTGTAACTGTTAGTGGTCTAGTACCTCCTGTAACAGTTAGTGGTCTATCACCCCCTGTAACTGTTAGTGTGGTCTATCACCCCCTGTAACTGTTAGTGGTCTAGTACCTCCTGTAACTGTTAGTGTGGTCTATCACCCCCTGTAACAGTTAGTGGTCTAGTACCTCCTGTAACTGTTAGTGTGGTCTATCACCCCCTGTAACTGTTAGTGTGGTCTATCACCCCCTGTAACTGTTAGTGTGGTCTATCACCCCCTGTAACTGTTAGTGGTCTATCACCCCCTGTAACTGTTAGAGTGGTCTATCACCCCCTGTAACTGTTAGTGTGGTCTATCACCCCCTGTAACTGTTAGTGGTCTAGTACCTCCTGTAACTGTTAGTGGTCTATCACCCCCTGTAACTGTTAGTGTGGTCTATCACCCCCTGTAACTGTTAGTGGTCTATCACCCCCTGTAACTGTTAGAGTGGTCTATCACCCCCTGTAACTGTTAGTGGTCTATCAACCCCTGTAACTGTTAGAGTGGTCTATCACCCCGTGTAACTGTTAGAGTCGTCTATCACCCCCTGTAACTGTTACAGTGGTCTATCACCCCCTGTAACTGTTAGTGTGGTCTATCACCCCCTGTAACTGTTAGTGTGGTCTATCACCCCCTGTAACTGTTAGTGGTCTATCACCCCCTGTAACTGTTAGAGTCGTCTATCACCCCCTGTAACTGTTAGAGTGGTCTATCACCCCCTGTAACTGTTAGTGTGGTCTATCACCCCCTGTAACTGTTAGTGTGGTCTATCACCCCCTGTAACTGTTAGTGTGGTCTATCACCCCCTGTAACTGTTAGTGGTCTATCACCCCCTGTAACTGTTAGTGGTCTATCACCCCCTGTAACTGTTAGTGTGGTCTATCACCCCCTGTAACTGTTAGTGGTCTATCACCCCCTGTAACTGTTTGTGGTCTATCACCCCCTGTAACTGTTAGAGTGGTCTATCACCCCCTGTAACTGTTAGAGTGGTCTATCATCCCCTGTAACTGTTAGTGTGGTCTATCACCCCCTGTAACTGTTAGTGGTCTAGTACCTCCTGTAACTGTTAGTGTGGTCTATCACCCCCTGTAACTGTTAGTGGTGGTCTATCACCCCCTGTAACTGTTAGAGTGGTCTGTCACCCCCTGTAACTGTTAGTGGTCTAGTACCCCCTGTAACTGTTAGTGTGGTCTATCAGCCCCTGTAACTGTTAATGGTCTAGTACCTCCTGTAACTGTTAGTGTGGTCTATCACCCCCTGTAACAGTTAGTGGTCTATCACCCCCTGTAACTGTTAGTGTGGTCTATCACCCCCTGTAACAGTTAGTGTTGTCTATCACCCCCAGTAACTGTTAGTGTAGTCTATCACCCCCTGTAACTGTTAGTGTGGTCTATCACCCCCTGTAACTGTTAGAGTGGTCTATCACCCCCTGTAACTCTTAGTGTGGTCTATCACCCCCTGTAACTGTTAGAGGTCTAGTACCTCCTGTAACTGTTAGTGTGGTCTATCACCCCCTGTAACTGTTAGTGTGGTCTATCACCCCCTGTAACTGTTAGTGTGGTCTATCACCCCCTGTAACTGTTAGAGTGGTCTATCACCCCCTGTAACTGTTAGTGGTCTATCACCCCCTGTAACTGTTAGTGTGGTCTATCACCCCCTGTAACAGTTAGTGTGGTATATCACCCCCTGTAACTGTTAGTGGTCTATCACCCCCTGTAACTGTTAGTGGTCTATCAACCCCTGTAACTGTTAGAGTGGTCTATCACCCCCTGTAACTGTTAGAGTCGTCTATCACCCCCTGTAACTGTTACAGTGGTCTATCACCCCCTGTAACTGTTAGTGTGGTCTATCACCCCCTGTAACAGTTAGTGTGGTCTATCACCCCCTGTAACTGTTAGTGGTCTAGTACCTCCTGTAACTGTTAGTGTGGTCTATCACCCCCTGTAACTGTTAGTGTGGTCTATCACCCCCTGTAACTGTTAGAGTGGTCTATCACCCCCTGTAACTGTTAGTGGTCTAGTACCCCCTGTAACTGCTAGTGTGGTCTATCAGCCCCTGTAACTGTTAATGGTCTAGTACCTCCTGTAACTGTTAGTGTAGTCTATCACCCCCTGTAACTGTTAGTGTGGTCTATCACCCCCAGTAACTGTTAGTGTAGTCTATCACCCCCTGTAACTGTTAGTGTGGTCTATCACCCCCTGTAACTGTTAGTGTGGTCTATCACCCCCTGTAACTGTTAGTGGTCTAGTACCTCCTGTAACTGTTAGTGGTCTATCACCCCCTGTAACTGTTAGTGGTCTATCACCCCCTGTAACTGTTAGTGTGGTCTATCACCCCCTGTAACTGTTAGTGGTCTATCACCCCCTGTAACTGTTTGTGGTCTATCACCCCCTGTAACTGTTAGAGTGGTCTATCACCCCCTGTAACTGTTAGAGTGGTCTATCATCCCCTGTAACTGTTAGTGTGGTCTATCACCCCCTGTAACTGTTAGTGGTCTAGTACCTCCTGTAACTGTTAGTGTGGTCTATCACCCCCTGTAACTGTTAGTGGTGGTCTATCACCCCCTGTAACTGTTAGAGTGGTCTGTCACCCCCTGTAACTGTTAGTGGTCTAGTACCCCCTGTAACTGTTAGTGTGGTCTATCAGCCCCTGTAACTGTTAATGGTCTAGTACCTCCTGTAACTGTTAGTGTGGTCTATCACCCCCTGTAACAGTTAGTGGTCTATCACCCCCTGTAACTGTTAGTGTGGTCTATCACCCCCTGTAACAGTTAGTGTTGTCTATCACCCCCAGTAACTGTTAGTGTAGTCTATCACCCCCTGTAACTGTTAGTGTGGTCTATCACCCCCTGTAACTGTTAGAGTGGTCTATCACCCCCTGTAACTCTTAGTGTGGTCTATCACCCCCTGTAACTGTTAGAGGTCTAGTACCTCCTGTAACTGTTAGTGTGGTCTATCACCCCCTGTAACTGTTAGTGTGGTCTATCACCCCCTGTAACTGTTAGTGTGGTCTATCACCCCCTGTAACTGTTAGAGTGGTCTATCACCCCCTGTAACTGTTAGTGGTCTATCACCCCCTGTAACTGTTAGTGTGGTCTATCACCCCCTGTAACAGTTAGTGTGGTATATCACCCCCTGTAACTGTTAGTGGTCTATCACCCCCTGTAACTGTTAGTGGTCTATCAACCCCTGTAACTGTTAGAGTGGTCTATCACCCCCTGTAACTGTTAGAGTCGTCTATCACCCCCTGTAACTGTTACAGTGGTCTATCACCCCCTGTAACTGTTAGTGTGGTCTATCACCCCCTGTAACAGTTAGTGTGGTCTATCACCCCCTGTAACTGTTAGTGGTCTAGTACCTCCTGTAACTGTTAGTGTGGTCTATCACCCCCTGTAACTGTTAGTGTGGTCTATCACCCCCTGTAACTGTTAGAGTGGTCTATCACCCCCTGTAACTGTTAGTGGTCTAGTACCCCCTGTAACTGCTAGTGTGGTCTATCAGCCCCTGTAACTGTTAATGGTCTAGTACCTCCTGTAACTGTTAGTGTAGTCTATCACCCCCTGTAACTGTTAGTGTGGTCTATCACCCCCAGTAACTGTTAGTGTAGTCTATCACCCCCTGTAACTGTTAGTGTGGTCTATCACCCCCTGTAACTGTTAGTGTGGTCTATCACCCCCTGTAACTGTTAGTGGTCTAGTACCTCCTGTAACTGTTAGTGGTCTATCACCCCCTGTAACTGTTAGTGGTCTATCACCCCCTGTAACTGTTAGTGGTCTAGTACCTCCTATAACTGTTAGTGTGGTCTATCACCCCCTGTAACTGTAAGTGGTCTATCACCCCCTGTAACAGTTAGTGTGGTATATCACCCCCTGTAACTGTTAGTGGTCTATCACCCCCTGTAACTGTTAGTGGTCTATCAACCCCTGTAACTGTTAGAGTGGTCTATCACCCCCTGTAACTGTTAGAGTCGTCTATCACCCCCTGTAACTGTTACAGTGGTCTATCACCCCCTGTAACTGTTAGTGTGGTCTATCACCCCCTGTAACTGTTAGTGTGGTCTATCACCCCCTGTAACTGTTAGTGGTCTATCACCCCCTGTAACTGTTAGAGTGGTCTATCACCCCCTGTAACTGTTAGAGTGGTCTATCACCCCCTGTAACTGTTAGTGTAGTCTATCACCCCCTGTAACTGTTAGTGTGGTCTATCACCCCCTGTAACTGTTAGTGTGGTCTATCACCCCCTGTAACTGTTAGTGGTCTATCACCCCCTGTAACTGTTAGGTGTCTATCACCCCCTGTAACTGTTAGAGTGGTCTATCACCCCCTGTAACTGTTAGAGTGGTCTATCATCCCCTGTAACTGTTAGTGTGGTCTATCACCCCCTGTAACTGTTAGTGGTCTAGTACCTCCTGTAACTGTTAGTGTGGTCTATCACCCCCTGTAACAGTTAGTGGTCTATCACCCCCTGTAACTGTTAGTGTGGTCTATCACCCCCTGTAACAGTTAGTGTGGTCTATCACCCCCAGTAACTGTTAGTGTAGTCTATCACCCCCTGTAACTGTTAGTGTGGTCTATCACCCCCTGTAACTGTTAGAGTGGTCTATCACCCCCTGTAACTGTTAGTGTGGTCTATCACCCCCTGTAACTGTTAGTGGTCTAGTACCTCCTGTAACTGTTAGTGGTCTATCACCCCCTGTAACTGTTAGTGGTCTATCACCCCCTGTAACTGTTAGTGGTCTAGTACCTCCTGTAACTGTTAGAGTGGTCTATCACCCCCTGTAACTGTTAGTGGTCTAGTACCTCCTATAACTGTTAGTGTGGTCTATCACCCCTGTAACTGTAAGTGGTCTATCACCCCCTGTAACTGTTAGTGTGGTCTATCACCCCCTGTAACAGTTAGTGTGGTATATCACCCCCTGTAACTGTTAGTGTGGTCTATCACCCGCTGTTACTGTTAGTGGTCTAGTACCTCCTGTAACTGTTAGTGTGGTCTATCACCCCCTGTAACAGTTAGTGTGGTCTATCACCCCCTGTAACAGTTAGTGTGGTCTATCACCCCCTGTAACTGTTAGTGGTCTATCACCCCCTGTAACTGTTAGTGGTCTAGTACCTCCTGTAACTGTTAGTGGTCTAGTACCTCCTGTAACTGTTAGAGTGGTCTATCACCCCCTGTAACTGTTAGTGGTCTAGTACCTCCTGTAACTGTTAGAGTGGTCTATCACCCCCTGTAACTGTTAGAGTGGTCTATCACCCCCTGTAACTGTTAGTGTGGTCTATCACCCCCTGTAACTGTTAGTGGTCTATCACCTCCTGTAACTGTTAGTGTGGTCTATCATCCCCTGTAACTGTTAGTGTGGTCTATCATCCCCTGTAACTGTTAGTGTGGTCTATCACCCCCTGTAACAGTTAGTGGTCTATCACCCCCTGTAACAGTTAGTGGTCTATCACCCCCTGTAACTGTTAGTGGTCTATCACCCCCTGTAACTGTTAGTGTGGTCTATCACCCCCTGTAACTGTTAGAGTGGTCTATCACCCCCTGTAACTGTTAGTGTGGTCTATCACCCCCTGTAACTGTTAGTGGTCTAGTACCTCCTGTAACTGTTAGTGGTCTAGTACCTCCTGTAACTGTTAGAGTGATCTATCACCCCCTGTAACTGTTACTGGTCTATCACCCCCTGTAACTGTTAGTGTGGTCTATCACCCCCTGTAACTGTTAGTGGTCTAGTACCTCCTGTAACCGTTAGTGTGGTCTATCACCCCCTGTAACTGTTAGTGTGGTCTATCACCCCCTGTAACTGTTAGAGTGGTCTATCACCCCCTGTAACTGTTAGTGGTCTATCACCCCCTGTAACTGTTAGTGTGGTCTATCACCCCCTGTAACTGTTAGTGGTCTATCACCCCATGTAACTGTTAGTGTGGTCTATCACCCCCTGTAACTGTTAGTGTGGTCTATCACCCCCTGTAACTGTTAGTGTGGTCTATCACCCCCTGTAACTGTTAGTGGTCTATCACCCCCTGTAACTGTTAGAGTCGTCTATCACCCCCTGTAACTGTTAGAGTGGTCTATCACCCCCTGTAACTGTTAGTGTGGTCTATCACCCCCTGTAACTGTTAGTGTGGTCTATCACCCCCTGTAACTGTTAGTGTGGTCTATCACCCCCTGTAACTGTTAGTGGTCTATCACCCCCTGTAACTGTTAGGTGTCTATCACCCCCTGTAACTGTTAGAGTGGTCTATCACCCCCTGTAACTGTTAGAGTGGTCTATCATCCCCTGTAACTGTTAGTGTGATCTATCACCCCCTGTAACTGTTAGTGGTCTAGTACCTCCTGTAACTGTTAGTGTGGTCTATCACCCCCTGTAACTGTTAGTGGTGGTCTATCACCCCCTGTAACTGTTAGAGTGGTCTATCACCCCCTGTAACTGTTAGTGGTCTAGTACCCCCTGTAACTGTTAGTGTGGTCTATCAGCCCCTGTAACTGTTAATGGTCTAGTACCTCCTGTAACTGTTAGTGTGGTCTATCACCCCCTGTAACAGTTAGTGGTCTATCACCCCCTGTAACTGTTAGTGTGGTCTATCACCCCCTGTAACAGTTAGTGTGGTCTATCACCCCCAGTAACTGTTAGTGTAGTCTATCACCCCCTGTAACTGTTAGTGTGGTCTATCACCCCCTGTAACTGTTAGAGTTGTCTATCACCCCCTGTAACTGTTAGTGTGGTCTATCACCCCCTGTAACTGTTAGTGGTCTAGTACCTCCTGTAACTGTTAGTGGTCTATCACCCCCTGTAACTGTTAGTGGTCTATCACCCCCTGTAACTGTTAGTGGTCTAGTACCTCCTGTAACTGTTAGAGTGGTCTATCACCCCCTGTAACTGTTAGTGGTCTAGTACCTCCTATAACTGTTAGTGTGGTCTATCACCCCCTGTAACTGTAAGTGGTCTATCACCCCCTGTAACTGTTAGTGTGGTCTATCACCCCCTGTAACAGTTAGTGTGGTATATCACCCCCTGTAACTGTTAGTGTGGTCTATCACCCGCTGTTACTGTTAGTGGTCTAGTACCTCCTGTAACTGTTAGTGTGGTCTATCACCCCCTGTAACAGTTAGTGTGGTCTATCACCCCCTGTAACAGTTAGTGTGGTCTATCACCCCCTGTAACTGTTAGTGGTCTATCACCCCCTGTAACTGTTAGTGGTCTAGTACCTCCTGTAACTGTTAGTGGTCTAGTACCTCCTGTAACTGTTAGAGTGGTCTATCACCCCCTGTAACTGTTAGTGGTCTAGTACCTCCTGTAACTGTTAGAGTGGTCTATCACCCCCTGTAACTGTTAGAGTGGTCTATCACCCCCTGTAACTGTTAGTGTGGTCTATCACCCCCTGTAACTGTTAGTGGTCTATCACCTCCTGTAACTGTTAGTGTGGTCTATCATCCCCTGTAACTGTTAGTGTGGTCTATCATCCCCTGTAACTGTTAGTGTGGTCTATCACCCCCTGTAACAGTTAGTGGTCTATCACCCCCTGTAACAGTTAGTGGTCTATCACCCCCTGTAACTGTTAGTGGTCTATCACCCCCTGTAACTGTTAGTGTGGTCTATCACCCCCTGTAACTGTTAGAGTGGTCTATCACCCCCTGTAACTGTTAGTGTGGTCTATCACCCCCTGTAACTGTTAGTGGTCTAGTACCTCCTGTAACTGTTAGTGGTCTAGTACCTCCTGTAACTGTTAGAGTGATCTATCACCCCCTGTAACTGTTACTGGTCTATCACCCCCTGTAACTGTTAGTGTGGTCTATCACCCCCTGTAACTGTTAGTGGTCTAGTACCTCCTGTAACCGTTAGTGTGGTCTATCACCCCCTGTAACTGTTAGTGTGGTCTATCACCCCCTGTAACTGTTAGAGTGGTCTATCACCCCCTGTAACTGTTAGTGGTCTATCACCCCCTGTAACTGTTAGTGTGGTCTATCACCCCCTGTAACTGTTAGTGGTCTATCACCCCATGTAACTGTTAGTGTGGTCTATCACCCCCTGTAACTGTTAGTGGTCTAGTACCTCAGGTAACTGTTAGTGTGGTCTATCACCCCCTGTAACTGTTAGAGTGGTCTATCACCCTCTGTAACTGTTAGTGGTCTAGTACCCCCTGTAACTGTTAGTGTGGTCTATCACCCCCTGTAACTATTAGTGGTCTAGTACCTCCTGTAACTGTTAGAGTGGTCTATCACCCCCTGTAACTGTTAGTGTGGTCTATCACCCCCTGTAACTGTTAGTGGTCTAGTACCTCCTGTAACTGTTAGTGTGGTCTATCACCCCCTGTAACTGTAAGTGGTCTATCACCCCCTGTAACTTTTAGTGTGGTCTATCACCCCCTGTAACAGTTAGTGTGGTCTATCACCCCCTGTAACTGTTAGTGGTCTATCATCCCCTGTAACTGTTAGTGTGGTCTATCACCCCCTGTAACAGTTAGTGGTCTATCACCCCCTGTAACTGTTAGTGTGGTCTATCACCCCTTGTAACTGTTAGTGGTCTATCACCCCCTGTAACTGTTAGTGGTCTATCAACCCCTGTAACTGTTAAGAGTGGTCTATCACCCCCTGTAACTGTTAGAGTGGTCTATCACCCCCTGTAACTGTTAGTGTGGTCTATCACCCCCTGTAACTGTTAGTGGTCTAGTACCTCCTGTAACAGTTAGTGGTCTATCACCCCCTGTAACTGTTAGTGTGGTCTATCACCCCCTGTAACTGTTAGTGGTCTAGTACCTCCTGTAACTGTTAGTGTGGTCTATCACCCCCTGTAACAGTTAGTGGTCTAGTACCTCCTGTAACTGTTAGTGTGGTCTATCACCCCCTGTAACTGTTAGTGTGGTCTATCACCCCCTGTAACTGTTAGTGTGGTCTATCACCCCCTGTAACTGTTAGTGGTCTATCACCCCCTGTAACTGTTAGAGTGGTCTATCACCCCCTGTAACTGTTAGTGTGGTCTATCACCCCCTGTAACTGTTAGTGGTCTAGTACCTCCTGTAACTGTTAGTGGTCTATCACCCCCTGTAACTGTTAGTGTGGTCTATCACCCCCTGTAACTGTTAGTGGTCTATCGCCCCCTGTAACTGTTAGAGTGGTCTATCACCCCCTGTAACTGTTAGTGGTCTATCAACCCCTGTAACTGTTAGAGTGGTCTATCACCCCCTGTAACTGTTAGAGTGGTCTATCACCCCCTGTAACTGTTAGAGTGGTCTATCATCCCCTGTAACTGTTAGTGTGGTCTATCACCCCCTGTAACTGTTAGTGGTCTAGTACCTCCTGTAACTGTTAGTGGTCTATCACCCCCTGTAACTGTTAGTGGTCTATCACCCCCTGTAACTGTTAGAGTGGTCTATCACCCCCTGTAACTGTTAGAGTGGTCTATCACCCCCTGTAACTGTTAGTGGTCTATCACCCCCTGTAACTGTTAGTGGTCTATCACCCCCTGTAACTGTTAGTGTGGTCTATCACCCCCTGTAACTGTTAGTGGTCTATCACCCCCTGTAACTGTTAGTGTGGTCTATCACCCCCTGTAACTGTTAGTGGTCTAGTACCTCCTGTAACTGTTAGTGGTCTATCACCCCCTGTAACTGTTAGTGTGGTCTATCACCCCCTGTAACTGTTATTGGTCGATCGCCCCCTGTAACTGTTAGAGTGGTCTATCACCCCCTGTAACTGTTAGTGGTCTATCAACCCCTGTAACTGTTAGTGGTCTAGTACCCCCTGTAACTGTTAGTGTGGTCTAGTACCTCCTGTAACTGTTAGTGGTCTATCACCCCCTGTAACTGTTAGTGTGGTCTATCACCCCCTGTAACTGTTAGTGGTCTAGTACCTCCTGTAACTGTTAGTGTGGTCTATCACCCCCTGTAACAGTTAGTGGTCTAGTACCTCCTGTAACTGTTAGTGTGGTCTATCACCCCCTGTAACTGTTAGAGTGGTCTATCACCCCCTGTAACTGTTAGTGGTCTATCACCCCCTCTAACTGTTAGTGTGGTCTATCACCCCCTATAACTGTTAGTGGTCTAGTACCTCCTGTAACAGTTAGTGGTCTATCACCCCCTGTAACTGTTAGTGTGGTCTATCACCCCCTGTAACAGTTAGTGTGGTATATCACCCCCAGTAACTGTTAGTGTAGTCTATCACCCCCTGTAACTGTTAGAGTGGTCTATCACCCCCTGTAACTGTTAGTGGTCTAGTACCTCCTGTAACTGTTAGTGTGGTCTATCACCCCCTGTAACAGTTAGTGGTCTATCACCCCCTGTAACTGTTAGTGTGGTCTATCACCCCCTGTAACAGTTAGTGTGGTCTATCACCCCCAGTAACTGTTAGTGTAGTCTATCACCCCCTGTAACTGTTAGTGTGGTCTATCACCCCCTGTAACTGTTAGAGTGGTCTATCACCCCCTGTAACTGTTAGTGGTCTAGTACCTCCTGTAACTGTTAGTGTGGTCTATCACCCCCTGTAACTGTAAGTGGTCTATCACCCCCTGTAACTGTTAGTGTGGTCTATCACCCCCTGTAACTGTAAGTGGTCTATCACCCCCTGTAACAGTTAGTGTGGTCTATCACCCCCTGTAACTGTTAGAGTGGTCTATCACCCCCTGTAACTGTTAGTGGTCTATCACCCCCTGTAACTGTTAGTGGTCTAGTACCTCCTGTAACTGTTAGTGTGGTCTATCACCCCCTGTAACTGTTAGTGTGGTCTATCACCCCCTGTAACTGTTAGTGGTCTAGTACCTCCTGTAACTGTTAGTGTGGTCTATCAGCCCCTGTAACTGTTAGTGGTCTAGTACCTCCTGTAACTGTTAGTGGTCTATCACCCCCTGTAACTGTTAGTGTGGTCTATCACCCCCTGTAACTGTAAGTGTGGTCTATCACCCCCTGTAACTGTTAGTGGTCTATCACCCCCTGTAACTGTTAGTGGTCTAGTACCTCCTGTAACTGTTAGTGTGGTCTATCACCCCCTGTAACTGTTAGTGTGGTCTATCACCCCCTGTAACTGTTAGTGGTCTAGTACCTCCTGTAACTGTTAGTCTGGTCTATCACCCCCTGTAACTGTTAGTGTGGTCTATCACCCCCTGTAACTGTTAGTGGTCTATCACCCCTGTAACTGTTAGTGGTCTAGTACCTCCTGTAACTGTTAGTGTGGTCTATCACCCCCTGTAACAGTTAGTGGTCTAGTACCTCCTGTAACTGTTAGTGGTCTGTCACCCCCTGTAACTGTTAGTGTGGTCTATCACCCCCTGTAACTGTTACTGTGGTCTAATACCTCCTGTAACTGTTAGTGTGGTCTAGTACCTCCGGTAACTGTTACTGTGCTCTAGTACCTCCTGTAACTGTTAGTGTGGTCTATTACTTCCTGTAACTGTTAGTGTGGTCTAGTGCCTCCTGTAACTGTTAGAGTGGTCTAGTACCTCCTGTAACTGTTAGAGTGGTCTAGTTCCTCCTGTAACTGTTAGAGTAGTCTATTACCTCCTGTAACTGTAGTCTTTAACCTCCTGTAACTGTGGTCTGTAACCTCCTGTAACTGTGGTCTGTAACCTCCTTTAACTGTGGTCTGTAACCTCCTTTAACTGTGGTCTGTAACCTCCTTTAACTGTAGTCTAAAGCATCCTGTAAATTGAGTATATAACCTCCTGTAACTGTGGTCTGTAACCTCCTGTAACTGTGGTCTGTAACCTTTAACTGTGGTCTGTAACCTTTAACTGTGGTCTGTAACCTTTAACTGTGGTCTGTAACCTTTAACTGTGGTCTGTAACCTGTAACTGTGGTCTGTAACCTCCTGTAACTGTGGTCTGTAACCTCCTGTAACTGTGGTCTGTAACCTTTAACTGTGGTCTGTAACCTTTAACTGTGGTCTGTAACCTTTGACTGTGGTCTGTAACCTTTAACTGTGGTCTGTAACCTCCTGTAACTGTGGTCTGTAACCTCCTGTAACTGTGGTCTATTACTTCCTCATCACAGCTTACCTGTTACAGAGCTCTCTTAGCTCCTGTTACCTTTAATTGTGATTGTTATTTGTTTTATTTTTAAAGGAGTCCAACCATTTCACATGTATTGTTTAGACAGGACAGTGAAAGACTGACAGGAAATATAGGATGAGAGGGTAATCTAGAATAGCAGTGGGGTGGATTTGATCCCAGATTCACACAGATACATTATATGACCTATTCTGGAGGCAGTTGCTTAGACCAGGCGGACTGTCCCAGACAGACCACTGATTAATTGTGATGATACTGCACTTTAAACTGGAACTCTCCACAACACTGCAACCCTCATTGATCTACTGGACTCTTTTCAAAAATACCTTTTCACTTCAACTCCTCTCCATTGTAAAATCCATAACCTCCTGAACCTTATGCCTCATCCAGCCCCATACCCCAGCCACTCTCCCAGGGCCCTCTCCCCTCTCCCTAACCCCTCTCCCAGGGCCCTCTCACCAAAACCCCTCTCCCCAGGCTCTCTCCCAGGGCCCTCTCCCTAACCCCTCTCCCAGCCCCTTTCCCTCTCCCCAGGCCCCTCTCCCAGGGCCCTCTCCCAGGCCCCTGTCCCTCTCCCCATACCCCAGCCCCTATCCCCAGCCCCCCTCCCAGGCCCCTCTCCCCTCTCCCTCTTCCCAGCCCCTCCTCAGTCCCTCTCCCTCTCCTTAACCCTTCTAAAACAGCCCCCCCCCCTCGGCCCTTCTACCTAGCTTCAGGCCTCAGCCCCACAACACCCTACACTATTTATGCACGTGTTGTAGTACTGGACAGGAGTTAATACAGCGGAGTTTTCCTACCTTTGGATCGTGTATTCCTGAGAGTTGCTGGAATGTTTTCTCCCCCACCATGACGGCGGCCAGATTGGCTGTGTAGGTGGACAGACAGAACAGGCAGAAGATAGCCCAGAGATTCATGAGGAACCGCCCCGTCCAGCACTTAGGAGGTTTAATGGCAGCTGTACGGCCAAACAGGATGGCATAGCAGACGTTCAGAGCCGAGGAGAAGGAGAACACCTTATCTCTGTTCCTGCCTCGCGGCGTCATCCCAAACGGGCTGTTCCACTCGTAGATGGTCAGGAACACGGCAGTAACGTGTAGCGAGACGAATATCCCCAGCCACATGGACCAGTGCAGGGGCCACATGAATGCCCCGATGGGCGCGGCCGTATCCCGGGTCCGTACCAGGATGCCCAGAGAGGTGGAGAAGAACGGGGAGGTGAAGTCTATAACCCTGCTCCGGGCCGAGTTGATACTGAAAGATGTGACGGCCAGGTGGGCCGCTCCGCTGAGAAGATCCCCCACCAGCCCTGTCCAGCGTCCGTTCTTAAACCCACCGTACTTGCCGTCGCCTACAATATACAGGTCGAAGTCAAACCCCATGTCCTCCGCCAGTTTCTCCAGTAGATCGACGCAGTAGCCGTAGCAACACTTCTTATACTTCATGGGAATGCTGTCGTTAGGCCCCCGCATCTGGAGGAAGAGAGACTGGAGCAGGACTGTGTTGTTGGTGAGGGGGTTCAGGCAGAGCTGACCAGCGGGACAGAGACCGTCCTCATCCACCTCCCGGGTGAAGACGAAGGGGTGCTCCACCAGGGTGACCACCCGCAGATGGAGCCGCGACAGGTACCTCCAGTCCCCTCCCTGATAGGATGCCTGTTTGTTAGACCAGGCAACATAGTCCATCAGGGAGGGAGGAAGGGAGGGGTAGAAGGAGAGAGGGAGAAGGAAGGAAAGAGAGAGAGAGAAAACATGAGGAAGATGGAAAAGAGAGGTTAACCGTAGCAGCAGCAGCATTTACATGTTTGGTATCTGACAAGAGGTGGCAAGGTGAGGAATAATAGCACAAACAGGTCTGGTACCCAGGCTATAATGTTCTAGTCCAGGCAGCATAGTCCATGAGCTAGTGTTGAAGTACTGGAGTCAACATATTGAGTGTCTCGGTCTTGTCTCGGTGTCGGATACATTGGTACTCGGTCTCGGAAAGCGAGGACTCGTCGTTTCTTCCTGGGACCTGCTGAGACCAGCAGAGTAAAAAACTAATAATTATCAGCTTCCATTCAGTCAGAGCATTAAACCGCTTCTCCAGACCACATGGAAATACCTCCTTCATGTCACATTAATATCCTGTTGCCTTTTAAAACCTGGTCTTCCTACTTTACTTGTAACATTACATCATCAAACTTTGTCACGCTTATCAGAATATCCCTGATTCGCTGGTAGGGAAGAGGGAGAATGTCCTTGATGAGCTGGTAGGGAACAGGGAGAATGTCCTTGATTCGCTGGTAGGGAAGAGGGAGAATGTCCTTGATGAGCTGGTAGGGAACAGGGAGAATGTCCTTGATTTGATGGTAGGGAAGAGGGAGAATGTCCTTGATGAGCTGGTAGGGAACAGGGAGAATGTCCTTGATTTGATGGTAGGGAAGAGGGAGAATGTCCTTGATGAGCTGGTAGGGAACAGGGAGAATGTCCTTGATTTGATGGTAGGGAAGAGGGAGAATGTCCTTGATGAGCTGGTAGGGAACAGGGAGAATGTCCTTGATTTGATGGTAGGGAAGAGGGAGAATGTCCTTGATGAGCTGGTAGGGAACAGGGAGAATGTCTTTGATTCACTGGTAGGGAAGTGTGGGGGAATTGTTTATAAGTTGAGTGCTCACTATTAGTAAGGGGGGACCAGGGGGAAGTTGTAACATATCTATTAGTAAGGGGAGACCAGGGGGAAGTTGTAACATATCTATTAGTGAGGGGAGACCAGGGGAAGTTGTAACATATCTATTAGTAAGGGGAGACCAGGGGGAAGTTGTAACATATCTATTAGTAAGGGGGGACCAGGGGGAAGTTGTAACATATCTATTAGTAAGGGGAGACCAGGGGGAAGTTGTAACATATCTATTAGTGAGGGGAGACCAGGGGGAAGTTGTAACATATCTATTAGTAAGGGGAGACCAGGGGGAAGTTGTAACATATCTATTAGTGAGGGCAGGCCAGGGGGAAGTTGGAACATATCTGTTTCTCTGAGCCCCTCCCCCTCCCTCATCTCTCTCTCCTCCTCCCTCTCACCTGTTTGTTGGTCCAGGCTGTGTAGTCCAGTAGCACCCTGTCATGCTTCCATCGGCCCAGTCTGGTCCACATGGGCTTCCCTATGGGGTCGTGTTGCAGGGACCAGATGAAGTGATGGCTCTCAGAGGAGATCACTGTCTCCTCCTGGGACGAGATGAAACCACTCAGACCTTCAAACGACGTGTTGGACAGAAACCTGCAGGGGGGGGGGGGGCAGAGAAACAGATGAGGTTATAGGATGAGGGTCAATTTGAGGCTTAGAATTCAGGGGTTAAAGGCCAGAACAGAAAACCACTCAGGTGAATCTGATGTGGGACTGTCTTCTGTTCATGAATCTCAATGAAATCATATAATTCTTTACACCTGCGTTTGCAGCTGGAGGACACTGTGACTAAACGACTGCAGCAGACAGCATCGTCTTATTAAACCTAGCTACTGAGATGAGCTCTAAGCTGCACAGGCCTGGTTCATCATGTGCCCTTTTGGTAGGGCCTGAGCCCTGATGCCAGGAAAGGCAAACAGGGGGTTGTATCTGTGACCTGCTGGTCAAACAGAACCATAATGGGGTCAGACTATATATATCACTATCAGGGGGTCAGACTATAGATATCACTATCATGGGGTCAGACTATAGATATCACTATCATGGGGTCAGACTATAGATATCACTATCATGGGGTCAGACTATAGATATCACTATCATGGGGTCAGACTATAGATATCTCTATCAGGGGGTCAGACTATAGATATCACTATCATGGGGTCAGACTACAGATATCCCTATCAGGGGGTCAGACTATAGATATCCCTATCAGGGGGTCAGACTATAGATAACTATCAGGGGGTCAGACTATAGATATCTCTATCATGAGGTCAGACTATAGATATCTCTATCATGGGGTCAGACTATAGATATCACTATCATGGGGTCAGACTATAGATATCCCTATCAGGGGGTCAGACTGTGTATGTCTGATAGATGGGGTGGCAGGGTAGCCTAGTGGTTAGAGTGTTGGACTAGTAACCGAAAGGTTGCAAGTTCAAATCCCCGAGCTGACAAGGTCATTCTGCCCCTGAACAGGCAGTTAACCCACTGTTCCTAGGCCGTCATTGAAAATAAGAATTTGTTCTTAACTGACTTGCCTAGTTAAATTAAGGTAAAATAAAATAAATAAATATCACTATCAGGGGGTCAGACTGTATATCTCTCTATCAGGTGGTCAGACAATAGATATGTCTATCATTTCTTTTTCTTTTTTTTACCTTTATTTAACTAGGCAAGTCAGTTAAGGACATGCTCCACACCTGACTTGAGACAGTAAGAGGGATCTCAGCTCTCTCTGTTTTGGCAAGTTTGTTGTTGTGGAATTTTTATAAGAGACATACAGTATGTCCTCTAGGTTATTTATTTACAGGTATTGACCAATACAGAGCTTTTATCCTAAACCACTGGGATTAAATCACCACAATCTTCTTAATTAATGCTTATATGAGAAGTGAATCAGCATCAGTACTGCACCTGGACAGATATTTCCCTGAGGTCATGTTCCTGTTCTGGCTGCTCTGTGTATCCATGCAGTTGGTGATGGAGGGGATGAGGGCGAGCTCAGGGGAGCGGTACGCAGCTGACCCCACCACCCGGGCCACCAGCTCCAGCCCATCCTGTACGTAGTGATCCAGGGAGGGAGTCCCCATCCTGCCATGGGCCAACAGTCCCGCCGGCAGCCCCTCGGTCCTCAGCTCCTCCACATCCTGCGTGTCCCCCAACACCCAGTGGTACTCTGGCAGCATCAGGCCCAGCTTGGTCACCACGTTAAAGATCCTCTTGATGTCCCGGATGTCGCAGCCGAATGTTACGACTGTAGACGTTGACTCCTTGATGGACTCCAGGTATCCCCGTAGAGAGGTCTGGAAGTCAGCCTTGGAGAGAGAGCTGTTGGGGTGAGATCCAGAGGAGGTAGTGTAGGTGGTGATGTTGACCACAGAACCCAGGTGGAACTTGGTGTTGTTACGGAGACGAACAAGGAAGCTGGAAATGTTCCACTCCTGACAGAGCAGGAGGCTGACGTCATACCAGCTGTTGATCACCAGCAGGGAGTAGAGCAGCTCCACCTGGGGCAGGGCCGGGTTCTGCATCGGCATCTGGAAATGGAGAGGGTTCTGAAAGGAGGGAGAGAGGGAGGAGAGGAGGCAGAGCGAGAGATACAGTACCAGTCAAAGTTTTTTACTATTTTCTTCATTGTAGAATAATAGTGAAGACATCAAAACAATGAAATAACACATATGGAATCATTTATTAACAAAAAAGTATTTTTTTTAAATAAAACAATTATTTTAGAATGGGAGATTCTTCAAAGTAGCCACCCTTTGCCTTGATGACAGCTTTGCACAATCTTGGCCTTCTCTCAACTCTCCTCCACTCCTCACTACATGTGCTGCCATAGAAATGGAATCAATAGAACGGGCGTCCCCATTCAAGTCAATGATGGCATAATGGGTGGACTGGTGGCCACTACAAAGAGCAAAGTAGCAAGTAAAAGCAGGAAGTGGCCTGGTGGCCATTACATGAGCAACATCAGTTAACATCATTTGATTGAACATTATAAAATTACCATGCAAATTATTACATCCCAATACCAGGCAGCCTTTGCCAGTGTACCTGAGAGTTTACCAGTCATATTACCAGGGTTACAGGTTCTATTCATTCTATTTACCAGGGTTACGGGTTCTATTCATTCTATTTACCAGTCATATTACCAGGGTTACAGGTTCTATTCATTCTATTTACCAGGGTTAGAGGTTCTATTCATTCTATTTACCAGTCATATTACCAGGGTTACAGGTTCTATTCATTCTATTTACCAGTCATATTACCAGGGTTACAGGTTCTATTCATTCTATTTACCAGTCATATTACCAGGGTTACAGGTTCTATTCATTCTATTTACCAGTCATATTACCAGGGTTACAGGTTCTATTCATTCTATTTACCAGTCATATTACCAGGGTTACAGGTTCTATTCATTCTATTTACCAGTCATATTACCAGGGTTACAGGTTCTATTCATTCTATTCACCAGTCATATTACCAAGGTTACAGGTTCTATTCATTCTATTTACCAGGGTTACAGGTTCTATTCATTCTATTTACCAGGGTTACAGGTTCTATTCATTCTATTTACCAGGGTTACAGGTTCTATTCATTCTATTTACCAGTCATATTACCAGGGTTACAGGTTCTATTCATTCTATTTACCAGGGTTACAGGTTCTATTCATTCTATTTACCAGTCATATTACCAGGGTTAGAGGTTCTATTCATTCTATTTACCAGTCATATTACCAGGGTTAGAGGTTCTATTAATTCTATTTACCAGTCATATTACCAGGGTTAGAGGTTCTATTCATTCTATTTACCAGTCATATTACCAGGGTTACAGGTTCTATTCATTCTATTTACCAGGGTTACAGGTTCTATTCATTCTATTTACCAGTCATATTACCAGGGTTACAGGTTCTATTCATTCTATTTACCAGGGTTACAGGTTCTATTCATTCTATTTACCAGTCATATTACCAGGGTTAGAGGTTCTATTCATTCTATTTACCAGTCATATTACCAGGGTTAGAGGTTCTATTAATTCTATTTACCAGTCATATTACCAGGGTTAGAGGTTCTATTCATTCTATTTACCAGTCATATTACCAGGGTTACAGGTTCTATTCATTCTATTTACCAGGGTTACAGGTTCTATTCATTCTATTTACCAGTCATATTACCAGGGTTACAGGTTCTATTCATTCTATTTACCAGTCATATTACCAGGGTTAGAGGTTCTATTCATTCTATTTACCAGTCATATTACCAAGGTTAGAGGTTCTATTCACCAGTCATATTACCAGGGTTACAGGTTCTATTCATTCTATTTACCAGTCATATTACCAGGGTTACAGGTTCTATTCATTCTATTTACCAGTCATATTACCAGGGTTAGAGGTTCTAGTAATTCTATTTACCAGTCATATTACCAGGGTTACAGGTTCTATTCATTCTATTTACCAGTCATATTACCAGGGTTACAGGTTCTATTCATTCTATTTACCAGTCATATTACCAGGGTTACAGGTTCTATTCATTCTATTTACCAGTCATATTACCAGGGTTAGAGGTTCTATTCATTCTATTTACCAGTCATGTTACCAGGGTTAGAGGTTCTATTCATTCTATTTACCAGTCATATTACCAGGGTTAGAGGTTCTATTCATTCTATTTACCAGTCATATTACCAGGGTTACAGGTTCTATTCATTCTATTTACCAGTCATATTACCAAGGTTAGAGGTTCTATTCATTCTATTTACCAGTCATATTACCAGAGTTACAGGTTCTATTCATTCTATTTACCAGTCATATTACCAGGGTTACAGGTTCTATTCATTCTATTTACCAGTCATATTACCAAGGTTAGAGGTTCTATTCACCAGTCATATTACCAGGGTTAGAGGTTCTATTAATTCTATTTACCAGTCATATTACCAGGGTTACAGGTTCTATTCATTCTATTTACCAGTCATATTACCAGGGTTACAGGTTCTATTAATTCTATTTACCAGTCATATTACCAGGGTTAGAGGTTCTATTAATTTTATTTACCAGTCATATTACCAGGGTTACAGGTTCTATTCATTCTATTTACCAGTCATATTACCAGGGTTAGAGGTTCTATTCATTCTATTTACCAGTCATGTTACCAGGGTTACAGGTTCTATTCATTCTATTTACCAGGGTTAGAGGTTCTATTCATTCTATTTACCAGTCATATTACCAGGGTTACAGGTTCTATTCATTCTATTTACCAGTCATATTACCAGGGTTAGAGGTTCTATTCATTCTATTTACCAGTCATATTACCAGGGTTAAAGGTTCTATTCATTCTATTTACCAGTCATATTACCAGGGTTAGAGGTTCTATTCATTCTATTTACCAGTCATATTACCAGGGTTAAAGGTTCTATTCATTCTATTTACCAGTCATATTACCAGGGTTAGAGGTTCTATTCATTCTATTTACCAGTCATATTACCAGGGTTAGAGGTTCTACTCATTCTATTTACCAGTGATATTACCAGGGTTAAAGGTTATATTCATTCTATTTACCAGTCATATTACCAGGGTTAGAGGTTCTATTCATTCTATTTACCAGGGTTAGAGGTTCTATTCATTCTATTCACCAGTCATATTACCAGGGTTACAGGTTCTATTCATTCTATTTACCAGTCATATTACCAAGGTTAGAGGTTCTATTCACCAGTCATATTACCAGGGTTAGAGGTTCTATTAATTCTATTTACCAGTCATATTACCAGGGTTACAGGTTCTATTCATTCTATTTACCAGTCATATTACCAGGGTTACAGGTTCTATTCCTTCTATTTACCAGTCATATTACCAGGGTTAGAGGTTCTATTCATTCTATTTACCAGTCATATTACCAGGGTTAAAGGTTCTATTCATTCTATTTACCAGTCATATTACCAGGGTTAGAGGTTCTATTCATTCTATTTACCAGTCATATTACCAGGGTTAGAGGTTCTACTCATTCTATTTACCAGTGATATTACCAGGGTTAAAGGTTCTATTCATTCTATTTACCAGTCATATTACCAGGGTTAGAGGTTCTATTCATTCTATTTACCAGTCATATTACCAGGGTTAAAGGTTCTATTCATTCTATTTACCAGTCATATTACCAGGGTTAGAGGTTCTATTCATTCTATTTACCAGTCATATTACCAGGGTTAAAGGTTCTATTCATTCTATTTACCAGTCATATTACCAGGGTTAGAGGTTCTATTCATTCTATTTACCAGTCATATTACCAGGGTTAGAGGTTCTACTCATTCTATTTACCAGTGATATTACCAGGGTTAAAGGTTATATTCATTCTATTTACCAGTCATATTACTAGGGTTAGAGGTTCTATTCATTCTATTTACCAGGGTTAGAGGTTCTATTCATTCTATTCACCAGTCATATTACCAGGGTTACAGGTTCTATTCATTCTATTTACCAGTCATATTACCAAGGTTAGAGGTTCTATTCACCAGTCATATTACCAGGGTTAGAGGTTCTATTAATTCTATTTACCAGTCATATTACCAGGGTTACAGGTTCTATTCATTCTATTTACCAGTCATATTACCAGGGTTACAGGTTCTATTCCTTCTATTTACCAGTCATATTACCAGGGTTAGAGGTTCTATTCATTCTATTTACCAGTCATATTACCAGGGTTAAAGGTTCTATTCATTCTATTTACCAGTCATATTACCAGGGTTAGAGGTTCTATTCATTCTATTTACCAGTCATATTACCAGGGTTAGAGGTTCTACTCATTCTATTTACCAGTGATATTACCAGGGTTAAAGGTTCTATTCATTCTATTTACCAGTCATATTACCAGGGTTAGAGGTTCTATTCATTCTATTTACCAGGGTTAGAGGTTCTATTCATTCTATTCACCAGTCATATTACCAGGGTTACAGGTTCTATTCATTCTATTTACCAGTCATATGACCAGGGTTAGAGGTTCTATTCATTCTATTTACCAGGGTTACAGGTTCTATTCATTCTATTTACCAGTCATATTACCAGGGTTACAGGTTCTATTCATTCTATTTACCAGACATATAACCAGGGTTAGAGGTTCTATTCATTCTATTTACCAGGGTTAGAGGTTCTATTCATTCTATTTACCAGTCATATTACCAGGGTTACAGGTTCTATTCATTCTATTTACCAGTCATGTTACCAGGGTTACAGGTTCTATACATTCTATTTACCAGGGTTACAGGTTCTATTCATTCTATTTACCAGTCATATTACCAGGGTTAGAGGTTATATTCATTCTATTTACCAGTCATATTACCAGGGTTAGAGATTCTATTCATTCTATTCACCAGTCATATTACCAGGGTTAGAGGTTCTATTCATTCTATTTACCAGTCATATTACCAGGGTTAGAGGTTCTATTCATTCTATTTACCAGTCATATTACCAGGGTTAGAGGTTCTATTCATTCTATTTACCAGTCATATTACCAGGGTTACAGGTTCTATTCATTCTATTTACCAGTCATATGACCAGGGTTAGAGGTTCTATACATTCTATTTACCAGGGTTACAGGTTCTATTCATTCTATTTACCAGTCATATTACCAGGGTTAGAGGTTATATTCATTCTATTTACCAGTCATATTACCAGGGTTAGAGATTCTATTCATTCTATTCACCAGTCATATTACCAGGGTTAGAGGTTCTATTCATTCTATTTACCAGTCATATTACCAGGGTTACAGGTTCTATTCATTCTATTTACTAGGGTTAGAGGTTCTATTCATTCTATTTACCAGTCATATTACCAGGGTTAGAGGTTCTATTCATTCTATTTACCAGTCATATTACCAGAGTTACAGGTTCTATTCATTCTATTTACCAGTCATATTACCAGGGTTACAGGTTCTATTCATTCTATTTACTAGGGTTAGAGGTTCTATTCATTCTATTTACCAGTCATATTACCAGGGTTACAGGTTCTATTCATTCTATTTACTAGGGTTAGAGGTTCTATTCATTCTATTTACCAGTCATATTACCAGGGTTAGAGGTTCTATTCATTCTATTTACCAGTCATATTACCAGAGTTACAGGTTCTATTCATTCTATTTACCAGTCATATTACCAGGGTTACAGGTTCTATTCATTCTATTTACCAGACATATTACCAGGGTAAGAGGTTCTATTCATTCTATTTACCAGGGTTAGAGGTTCTATTCATTCTATTTACCAGGGTTAGAGGTTCTATTAATTCTATTTACCAGTCATATTACCAGGGTTAGAGGTTCTATTCATTCTATTTACCAGTCATATTACCAGAGTTAGAGGTTCTATTCATTCTATTTACCAGTCATATTACCAGGGTTACAGGTTCTATTCATTCTATTTACCAGTCATATTACCAGGGTTACAGGTTCTATTCATTCTATTTACCAGTCATATTACCAGGGTTACAGGTTCTATTCATTCTATTTACCAGTCATATGACCAGGGTTAGAGGTTCTATTCATTCTATTTACCAGTCATATTACCAGGGTTACAGGTTCTATTCATTCTATTTACCAGACATATAACCAGGGTTAGAGGTTCTATTCATTCTATTTACCAGGGTTAGAGGTTCTATTCATTCTATTTACCAGTCATATTACCAGTGTTAGAGGTTCTATTCATTCTATTTACCAGTCATATTACCAGAGTTACAGGTTCTATTCATTCTATTTACCAGTCATATTACCAGGGTTAGAGGTTCTATTCATTCTATTTACCAGTCATATTACCAGGGTTAGAGGTTCTATTCATTCTATTTACCAGTCATATTACCAGGGTTAGAGGTTCTATTCATTCTATTTACCAGTCATAATACCAGGGTTAGAGGTTCTATTCATTCTATTTACCAGTCATATTACCAGGGTTAGAGGTTCTATTCATTCTATTTACCAGTCATATTACCAGGGTTACAGGTTCTATTCATTCTATTTACCAGTCATATGACCAGGGTTAGAGGTTCTATACATTCTATTTACCAGGGTTACAGGTTCTATTCATTCTATTTACCAGTCATATTACCAGGGTTAGAGGTTATATTCATTCTATTTACCAGTCATATTACCAGGGTTAGAGATTCTATTCATTCTATTCACCAGTCATATTACCAGGGTTAGAGGTTCTATTCATTCTATTTACCAGTCATATTACCAGGGTTAGAGGTTCTATTCATTCTATTTACCAGTCATATTACCAGGGTTAGAGGTTCTATTCATTCTATTTACCAGTCATATTACCAGGGTTACAGGTTCTATTCATTCTATTTACCAGTCATATGACCAGGGTTAGAGGTTCTATTCATTCTATTTACCAGGGTTACAGGTTCTATTCATTCTATTCACCAGTCATATTACCAGGGTTACAGGTTCTATTCATTCTATTTACTAGGGTTAGAGGTTCTATTCATTCTATTTACCAGTCATATTACCAGGGTTAGAGGTTCTATTCATTCTATTTACCAGTCATATTACCAGAGTTACAGGTTCTATTCATTCTATTTACCAGTCATATTACCAGGGTTACAGGTTCTATTCATTCTATTTACCAGACATATTACCAGGGTAAGAGGTTCTATTCATTCTATTTACCAGGGTTAGAGGTTCTATTCATTCTATTTACCAGGGTTAGAGGTTCTATTAATTCTATTTACCAGTCATATTACCAGGGTTAGAGGTTCTATTCATTCTATTTACCAGTCATATTACCAGAGTTAGAGGTTCTATTCATTCTATTTACCAGTCATATTACCAGGGTTACAGGTTCTATTCATTCTATTTACCAGTCATATTACCAGGGTTACAGGTTCTATTCATTCTATTTACCAGTCATATTACCAGGGTTACAGGTTCTATTCATTCTATTTACCAGTCATATGACCAGGGTTAGAGGTTCTATTCATTCTATTTACCAGTCATATTACCAGGGTTACAGGTTCTATTCATTCTATTTACCAGACATATAACCAGGGTTAGAGGTTCTATTCATTCTATTTACCAGGGTTAGAGGTTCTATTCATTCTATTTACCAGTCATATTACCAGTGTTAGAGGTTCTATTCATTCTATTTACCAGTCATATTACCAGAGTTACAGGTTCTATTCATTCTATTTACCAGTCATATTACCAGGGTTAGAGGTTCTATTCATTCTATTTACCAGTCATATTACCAGGGTTAGAGGTTCTATTCATTCTATTTACCAGTCATATTACCAGGGTTAGAGGTTCTATTCATTCTATTTACCAGTCATAATACCAGGGTTACAGGTTCTATTCATTCTATTTACCAGGGTTAGAGGTTCTATTCATTCTATTTACCAGTCATATTACCAGGGTTAGAGGTTCTATTCATTCTATTTACCAGTCATATTACCAGGGTTAGAGGTTCTATTCACCAGTCATATTACCAGAGTTACAGGTTCTATTCATTCTATTTACCAGTCATATTACCAGGGTTAGAGGTTCTATTCATTCTATTTACCAGTCATATTACCAGGGTTACAGGTTCTATTCATTCTATTTACCAGTCATGTTACCAGGGTTACAGGTTCTATTCATTCTATTTACCAGTCATGTTACCAGGGTTAGAGGTTCTATTCATTCTATTTACCAGGGTTAGAGGTTCTATTCATTCTATTTACCAGTCATGTTACCAGGGTTACAGGTTATATTCATTCTATTTACCAGTTATATTACCAGGGTTGGAGGTTCTATTCATTCTATTTACCAGGGTTAGAGGTTCTATTCATTCTATTTACCAGTCATATTACCAGGGTTACAGGTTCTATTAATTCTATTTACCAGTCATGTTACCAGGGTTACAGGTTATATTCATTCTATTTACCAGTCATGTTACCAGGGTTAGAGGTTCTATTCATTCTATTTACCAGGGTTAGAGGTTCTATTCATTCTATTTACCAGTCATGTTACCAGGGTTACAGGTTATATACATTCTATTTACCAGTTATATTACCAGGGTTAGAGGTTCTATTCATTCTATTTACCAGGGTTAGAGGTTCTATTCATTCTATTTACCAGTCATATTACCAGGGTTACAGGTTCTATTCATTCTATTTACCAGTCATGTTACCAGGGTTACAGGTTCTATTCATTCTATTTACCAGTCATGTTACCAGGGTTAGAGGTTCCTGTTCAATTCATTCTATTTTTCTGTGTACTGCTGCTAAAGGGAGGGGGGCAGTAGCTAGGCAACCGAAGACTTGTTTGCTACAACACCCTTTTTTTCAGCAAGGAGCAACAAAGTTTCATCACGTTGTTAAGAGTACATGTAGCCACAGAAACAAACTCAACTACACAAATGTCGGACCACCCTGTCTTCAGGCAGTCATTCGTTCTACACAAAAACACTTATTGTCCATTCCTAGTTACCGCTACCATATACCATATATTTTATGGCTCCAGAGAAGTAGCTGGACTTGGACTGAAAACTTTTGTATTGATTTAAAACATGTCGTTATCACAGTAGATGTGTGAGTCATCATACTGCTACTGCTACTATCCTCTCTTCCTCCACCCCCTTATTCATCCTCTCCCTCTTTCTGTCTCTCTCTCTCTCACTCTCTCTCACTTTGCTAAATCTGGTGCAATGCATAATTTCTCTGTTTACTGAGACTTACAGTACCAGTCAAAAGTTTGGACACACCTACTCATTTAAGGGTTTTTCTTTATTTTTACTATTTTCAACATTGTAGTATAATAGTGAAGACATCAAAATTATGAAATAACACACATGGAGTTATGTAGTAACCAAAAAAGAGCTAAACAAATCCAAATATATTTTAGATTCTTCAAAGTAGCCACCCTTTGCCTTGATGACAGTTTTGAACACTCTTCGCATTCTCTCAACCAGCTTCACCTGGAATGCTTTTCCAACCGTCTTGAAGGAGTTCCCACATATGCTGAGCACTTGTTGGCTGCTTTTCCTCCACTCTGTGGTCCAACTCATCCCAAACCACCACAATTGGGTTGAGGTCGGGTGATTGTGGAGGCCAGGTCATCTGATGCAGAGCTCCATCACTCTCCTTCTTGGTCAAACAGCCCTTACACAGCCTGGAGGTGTGTTTTGGGTCATTGTCCTGTTGAAAAACAAATGATAGCCCCAACTATGCGCAAACCGGATGTGATGGCGTATCGCTGGAGAATGCTGTGGTAGCCATGCTGGTTAAGTGTGCCTTGAATCCCAGCCGGCAACCCAAAAAAACAACTTCGTAAAAGAGGGAAACGTAGCGGTCTTCTGGTCAGACTCTGGAGACGGGCACATCGTGCACCACTCCCCAGTATACTTCTCGCCAATGTCCAGTCTCTTGACAACAAGGTTGATGAAATCCGAACAAGGGTAGCATTCCAGAGGGACATCAGAGACTGTAACGTTCTTTGCTTCACGGAAACATGGCTCACTGGAGAGACGCTATCGGAGTCGGTGCAGCCAGCTGGTTTCTCCACGCATCGCGCCGACAGAAACAAACATCTTTCTGGTAAGAAGAGGGGCGGGGGCGTATGCCTTATGGCTAACGAGACGTGGTGTGGTCACAAAAGCATACAGGAACTCAAGTCCTTCTGTTCACCTGATTTAGAATTCCTCACAATCAAATATCGACCGCATTATCTACCAAGGGAATTCTCTTCGATTATAATCACAGCCGTATATATTCCCCCCCAAGCAGACACATCGATGGCTCTGAACAAACTTTATTTGACTCTTTGCAAACTGGAATCCATACATCCTGAGGCTGCATTCATTGTAGCTGGGGATTTTAACAAGGCTAATCTGAAAACAAGACTCCCTAAATTGTATCAGCATATCGATTGCACAACCAGGGCTGGCAAAACCTTGGATCACTGCTATTCTAACTTCCGCGACGCATATAAGGCCCTGCCCCGCCCTCCTTTCGGAAAAGCTGACCACGACTCCATTTTGTTGATCCCTGCCTACAGACAGAAACTAAAACAAGAAGCTCCCACGCTGAGGTCTGTTCAACGCTGGTCCGACCAATCTGATTCCACACTCCAAGACTGCTTCCATCACGTGGACTGGGATATGTTTCGTATTGCGTCAGACAACAACATTGACGAATACGCTGATTCGGTGTGCGAGTTCATTAGAACGTGGGTTGAAGATGTCGTTCCCATAGCAACGATTAAAACATTCCCAAACCAGAAACCGTGGATTGATGGCAGCATTCGCGTGAAACTGAAAGCGCGAACCACTGCTTTTAATCAGGGCAAGGTGACCGGTAACATGACCGAATACAAACAGTGTGGCTATTCCCTCCAAAAGGCAATCAAACAAGCTAAGCGACAGTATAGAGACAAAGTAGAATCTCAACTCAACGGCTCAGACACAAGAGGTATGTGGCAGGGTCTACAGTCAATCACGGATTACAAAAAGAAAACCAGCCCCGTCACGGACCAGGATGTATTGCTCCCAGGCAGACTAAATCACTTTTTTGCCCGCTTTTAGGACAATACAGTGCCACTGAACCACTGCTTTTACCAAAACATGCGGCCTCTCCTTCACTGCAGCCGAGGTGAGTAAAACATTTAAACGTGTTAACCCTCGCAGGGCTGCAGGCCCAGACGGCATCCCCAGCCGCGCCCTCAGAGCATGCGCAGACCAGCTGGCTGGTGTGTTTACGGACATATTCAATCAATCCCTATCCCAGTCTGCAGTTCCCACATGCTTCAAGAGGGCCACCATTGTTCCTGTTCCCAAGAAAGCTAAGGTAACTGAGCTAAACGACTACCGCCCCGTAGCACTCACTTCCGTCATCATGAAGTGCTTTGAGAGACTAGTCAAGGACCATATCACCTCCACCCTACCTGACACCCTAGACCCACTCCAATTTGCTTACCGCCCAAATAGGTCCACAGACAATGCAATCTCAACCACACTGCACACTGCCCTAACCCATCTGGACAAGAGGAATATCTCTTGAGAATGCTGTTCATCGACTACAGCTCGGCATTTAACACCATAGTACCCTCCAAGCTCGTCATCAAGCTCGAGACCCTGGGTCTCGACCCTGCCCTGTGCAACTGGGTACTGGACTTCCTGATGGGCCGCCCCCAGGTGGTGAGAGTAGGCAACAACATCTCCACCCCGCTGATCCTCAACACTGGGGCCCCACAAGGGTGCGTTCTGAGCCCTCTCCTGTACTCCCTGTTCACCCACGACTGCGTGGCCACGCACGCCTCCAACTCAATCATCAAGTTTGCGGACGACACAACAGTGGTAGGCTTGATTACAACAACGACGAGACGGCCTACAGGGAGGAGGTGAGTGCCCTCAGAGTGTGGTGTCAGGAAAATAACCTCACACTCAACGTCAACAAAACTAAGGAGATGATTGTGGACTTCAGGAAACAGCAGAGGGAACACCCCCCTATCCACATCGATGGAACAGTAGTGGAGAGGGTAGCAAGTTTTAAGTTCCTCGGCATACACATCACAGACAAACTGAATTGGTCCACCCACACAGACAGCATCGTGAAGAAGGCGCAGCAGCGCCTCTTCAACCTCAGGAGGCTGAAGAAATTCGGCTTGTCACCAAAAGCACTCACAAACTTCTGCAGATGCACAATCGAGAGCATCCTGGCGGGCTGTATCACCGCCTGGTACGGCAACTGCTCCGCCCACAACCGTAAGGCTCTCCAGAGGGTAGTGAGGTCTGCACAACGCATCACCGGGGGCAAACTACCTGCCCTCCAGGACACCTACACCACCCGATGTTACAGGAAGGCCATAAAGATCATCAAGGACAACAACCACCCGAGCCACTGCCTGTTCACCCCGCTATCATCCAGAAGGCGAGGTCAGTACAGGTGCATCAAAGCTGGGACCGAGAGACTGAAAAACAGCTTCTATCTCAAGGCCATCAGACTGTTAAACAGCCACCACTAACATTGAGTGGCTGCTGCCAACACACTGACTCAACTCCAGCCACTTTAATAATGGGAATTGATGGGAAATGATGTAAAATATATCACTAGCCACTTTAAACAATGCTACTTAATATAATGTTTACATACCCTACATTATTCATCTCATATGTATATGTATATACTGTACTCTATATCATCTACTGCATCTTTATGTAATACATGTATCACTAGCCACTTTAACTATGCCACTTTGTTTACATACTCATCTCATATGTATATACTGTACTCGATATCATCTACTGTATCTTGCCTATGCTGCTCTGTACCATCACTCATTCATATATCTTTATGTACATATTCTTTATCCCTTTACACTTGTGTGTATAAGACAGTAGTTGGAATTGTTAGTTAGATTACTTGTTGGCTATTACTGCATTGTCGGAACTAGAAGCACAAGCATTTCGCTACACTCGCATTAACATCTGCTAACCATGTGTATGTGACAAATAAAATTAGATTTGATTTGAATCCTAAATAAATCACTGACAGTGTCACCAGCAAAGCACCCACACAACATCACACCTCCTCCTCCATGCTTCATGATGGGAACCATACATTCTGAGATCATCTGTTCACCTACTCTGCATCTCACAAAGACAGGACGGTTAGAACCAAAAATCTCACATTTGGACTCTTCAGACTAAAGGACAGATTTCCACCGGTCTAATCAAATCAATTTGAATGTCGTTGCTTGTGTTTCTTGGCCCAAGCAAGTCTCTTCTTCTTATTGGTGTCCTTTTAGTAGTGGTTTATTTTCAGCAATTCGACCATGAAGGCCTGATTCACGCAATCTTCTCTGAACAGTTGATGTTGATGTTCAAGTCTGTTACTTGAACACTCAAACATTTATTTGGACTGCATTTCTGAGGCTGGTAAATCTAATGAACTTATCCTCTGTAGCAGAGGTAACTCTGGGTCTTCCTTTCCTGTGGCGGCCCTCAGAGCCAGTTTCATCATAGCGCTTGATGGTTTTTGCAACTGTACTTGAGGAAACTTTTAAAGTTCTTGAAATGATCCGCATTGACTGACCTTCATGTCTTAAGTAATGATAGACTGTCGTTTCTCTTTGCTTATATAAGCTGTTCTTGCCATAATATGGACAAATATGGCCATCTTCTGTATACCACCCCTACCTTATCACAACACAACTGATTGGCTCAAACGCATTAAGGACGACAGAATTCTACAAAATAAATGTTAACAAGGCACACCTGTTAATTGAAATGCATTCCAGGTGACTACCTCATGAAGCTGGTTGAGAGAATGCCACGAGTGTGCAAAGCTGTCATCAAAGCAAAAGGTGGCTACGTTAAATAATATCAAATATCAAATGTATTTTGAATTGTTTAACACTTTTTTGGTTACTACATGATTCCATGTGTTAATTCATAGTTATGATGTCTTCACTATTATTCTACAATGTAGAAAATAGAACAAATAAGGAATCACACTTGAATGAGTAGGTGTGTCCAGTAGGTGTGTCCAAACTGTTGACTGGCACTGTATGTTCCTGTTGTACATTGTCCATATAAATAAATAATAATACAGAGACTGATGTTTGTAGTTCTGATGTATGTGCTTGTAGTCATCTGATGTCTGTACTTGTAGTTCTCTGATGTCTGTACTTGTAGTCCTCTGACGGCTGTACTTGTAGTTCTCTGATGTCTGTGATTGTAGTCATCTGATGTCTGTACCTGTAGTCCTCTGATGTCTGTACTTGTAGTTCTCTGATGTCTGTACTTGTAGTTCTCTGATGTCTGTGATTGTAGTCATCTGATGTCTGTACCTGTAGTCCTCTGATGTCTGTACTTGTAGTTCTCTGATGTCTGTACTTGTAGTTCTCTGGTGTCTGTACTTGTAGTTCTCTGATGTCTGTACTTGTAGTCCTCTGATGTCTGTACTTGTAGTTCTATGATGTCTGTACATGTAGTCCTGATGTATGTGCTTGTAGTCATCTGATGTCTGTACTTGTAGTTCTCTGATGTCTGTGCTTGTAGTCATCTGATGTCTGTACTTGTAGCTCTCTGATGTCTGTACTTGTAGTCCTCTGGCATCTGTGCTTGTAGTCATCTGATGTATGTACTTGTAGTTCTCTGATGTCTGTACTTGTAGTTCTCTGATGTCTGTGCTTGTAGTTCTCTGATGTCTGTGCTTGTAGTCATCTGATGTCTGTACTTGTAGTTCTCTGATGTCTGTACTTGTAGTTCTCTGATGTCTGTACTTGTAGTCCTCTGATGTCTGTACTTGTAGTTCTCTGATATCTGTAGTTGTAGTTCTCTGATGTCTGTAGTTGTAGTTCTCTGATGTCTGTGCTTGTAGTCCTCTGATGTCTGTACTTGTAGTCCTCTGATGTCTGTTCTTGTAGTCCTCTGATGTCTGTACTTGTAGTCATCTGATGTCTGTACTTGTTGTCCTCTGATGTCTGTACTTGTTGTCCTCTGATGTCTGTACTTGTTGTCCTCTGATGTCTGTACTTGTTGTCCTCTGAAGTCTGTACTTGTTGTCCTCTGAAGTCTGTACTTGTTGTCCTCTGAAGTCTGTACTTGTTGTCCTCTGAAGTCTGTACTTGTTGTCCTCTGAAGTCTGTACTTGTTGTCCTCTGAAGTCTGTACTTGTTGTCCTCTGATGTCTGTACTTGTTGTCCTCTGATGTCTGTAGTTCTAGCACTGACTTTGGCAGTAGTTTGTAAAGGAGCCAAAAGATCAATGCTGTGGTTAGTTTCCTTCCAGAGGTCAGCAAGTTTTATATTAGGCTAATTGATCCTAAATTCTGCCTAATGCAAAATCACTAAATTATCAAGATTTGTCTAATTGCCTCAATTGGTTTAATCCTTCTCCATTAACATGGAAATTCAACAATCCTTATTCATCTGCATAATTTACTACCGAGCCTAAATGGGTCCCGTAGAGTATGACAGAAATACTAGCAGAAGCATTAAATGATCTGACAAAGGAGATGGTTCCAGAACCTGTCAGCAATAAACAAACTCAATAAATGATCTGACAAAGGAGATGGTTCCAGAACCTGTCAGCAATTAACATTCTGAAAGCAAATGGATGGATTGCCTCTGTATACTGGCAGCTGCAGATTCCGTCTCCAGCTAAACTTTATATCCTTAGCCTCCATCACCAGCCCTGGTGCTAAACCCCACTATAAAACTAACTTTGCCCAAAACCCCTATGTCCAAGTAACACTTCCTCCAGTGTCTCCAGAAAGGGGAGATTCCTTAACGTGGGTCCATGCCTGCTAGTGCTCTTGCCAAATCTGTTGATGTTATTGGCATGGCAATTCGTGACAAGGAGTTAGCATGATAGAACGACCAGACTGGCACTCAGGCTACATATTCTTGCATTTAACAGTGAAGAGGATTTTGGTGGGAGGGTTATGCTAAGCTAACATATGGAATTGTTTTACAACAGTCATACCAAGGATCATTTAGCTATTTGATTTGAGTTTTAGGAGTTTAAGGCATAATTATTTATTTTGTAAACTCAGCAAAAAAATTATGTCCTCACACTGTCAACTGAGTTCATTTTCAGCAAACTTAACATGTGTAAATATTTGTATGAACATAACAAGATTCAACAACTGAGACATAAACTGAACAAGTTCCACAGACATGATGTGACTAACAGAAATTGAATAATTTGTCCCTGAACAAAGGGGGGGTCAAAATCAAAAGTAACAGTCAGTATCTGGTGTGGCCACCAGCTGCATTAAGTACTGCAGTGCATCTCCTCCTCATGGACTGCATCATATTTGCCAGTTGTTGCAGTGAGATGTTACCCCACTCTTCCACCAAGGCACCTGCAAGTTCCCGGACATTTCTGGGGGGAATGGCCCTAGTCCTCACCCTCCGATCCAACAGGTCCCAGGCGTCCTCAAAGGGATTGAGATCCAGGCTCTTCGCTGGCCATGGCTGAACACTGACATTCCTGTGACACACCGCCCCAGACCATGATGGACCCTCCACCTCCAAATCGATCCTACTCCAGAGTACAGGCCTTGATGTAATGCTCATTCCTTCAACGATAAATAGAATTCTGACAATCACCCCTGGTGAGACAAAACCATGACTTGTCAGTGAAGAGCACTTTTTGCCAGTCCTGTCTGGTCCAGCGATGGTGGGTTTGTGCCCATAGGCGACATTGTTGCCGGTGATGTCTGGTGAGGACCTGGCTTACAACAGGCCTACAAGCCCTCAGTCTAGCCTCTCTCAGCCTATTGCGGACAGTCTGAGCACTGATGGAGGGATTGTGCGTTCCTGGTGTAACTCAGGCAGTTGTTGTTGCCATCCTGTACCTGTCCCGCACGTGTGATGTTCGGATGTACCGATCCTGTGCGGGTGTTGTTACACGTGGTCTGCCACTGCGAGGACGATCAGCTGTCCATCCTGTCTCCCTGTAGCGCTGTCTTAGGCGTCTCACAGTACGGCCACATCTGCAATCCTCATGCCTCCTTGCAGCATGCCAAAGGCACATTCACGCAGATGAGCAGGGACCCTGGGCATCTTTCTTTTGCAGTCAGTAGAAAGGCCTCTTTAGTGTCCTAAGTTTTCATAACTGTGACCTTAATTGCCTACCGTCTGTAAGCTGTTAGTGTATTAACGACTGTTCCACTAGTGCATGTTCATTAATTGTTCATGGTTCATGGAACAAGCAATGGAAACATTGTTTAAACTCTTTACAATGAAGATCTGTGAAGTAATTTGGATTTTTAAGAATTATCTTTGGCCTTACTGCTATTAGCCCATAGAAACACATTGAATGACTGTTAATCGCCCACAAAATGTAACTATGTCCTATGTCTGAAGTATTTAAGAAATGTCAGGAAACTATATGTATATATATACCTGGGTCCTGCTGTTTTTCTTTTGTGTGCACTCCAGGGAACTCTTCATATATTACACGTAAGAGGTCATATTTTTTATTTATTTTACACAATGGTATCAATTTCAAAGCGTTTGTCGAGGTTCATCCTTCTGCCACCGGAGTTGCAGTTTCTAATTTCTCCAGTTTATGTACAGTACGTACAGCATGGTTCAAAGTGTCCGTGGAGGACCGCCCATTCTCCCGTAAAGTTAGTTTTTTATAAATCCCAAAGTTTACTTAGAAATGTGCCTAAGCAACATTTATAAACTAGGCCCCAGATCTCTCCAGAGGGGCAGGATGAGATGCTTAGTGAGGCTGAATAATTTCCCCATGGTGCCGGGTATATAGTGAAGTCTACTTCTTGTAAATGACAGACAGAAAACAGACTAATCTACTCACACTAAAGAAGAAGCTCTTCATCTCTTCATGGATTCATCTCCAAACGGCAAAACAAAGACAGGACGTCTTGCCAGTTTAGAGTTCTAAATGACCTGATAGGTCCTGCTGTTCATTACAGTAGAGTTCTAAATGACCTGATAGGTCCTGCTGTTCATTACAGTAGAGTTCTAAATGACCTGATAGGTCCTGCTGTTCATTACAGTAGAGTTCTAAATGACCTGATAGGTCCTGCTGTTCATTACAGTAGAGTTCTAAATGACCTGATAGGTCCTGCTGTTCATTACAGTAGATTTCTAAATGACCTGATAGGTCCTGCTGTTCATTACAGTAGTTGTTAAATGGAAGAAAACGGACTGAAACAGGGAGGGAGTGTATGCAAATTGTCAAAGAAGTGCTCATTTTGGTTTTCCGTTGCAAAATGTTTTGCTATGGTGTGCCCTGATGAATATGACACAGATAAAAGTCCATTTATGCTTGATCCAGAAATGCAGTCAGAGGCTCTGTACGGAGTGTGTGATACAACTGTGTAGCACGGGGAGGCTTGCGGAGGTCAAATCAAGCTCCATACCGCATCACCGTGCAACCCCGAAATTTTGTCATCAAAACTATGACTCTTCAAAGTAGCCACTCTTTGCCTTGATAACAGCTTTGCACACTCTTGGCATTCTCTTAACCAGCTTCATGAGGTAGTCACCTGGAATCCATGTGGTTAGTGTCTGCCCTGAAAGTGTGGGTATGACCAGTCTTGTCCGTTGGAAGTGCATTAAGACCAACATAGTATCCATGTGGTTAGTGTCTGCCCTGAAAGTGTGGGTATGACCAGTCTTGTCCGTTGGAAGTGCATTAAGACCAACATAGTATCCATGTGGTTAGTGTCCGCCCTGAAAGTGTGGGTATGACCAGTCTTTGATCAAGTCGTAACAAGGACACTAAAAGCGCCATTTGGCACTCAGAATGAATTAGCTGGATTAGGGGTAAGACCATGAGACAGACTAGTGTCCTATCCAGAAGGTGTACTTATACGTGCATGAAGCTGTCTCACACCCTACGGTGTGAACCATGACAGGACATGAATTGCTTTACTTACCATACCAATCAAAAGTTTGGACACACCTACTCATTACAGGGTTTTTATTTATTTTTACTATTTTCTACAACTCAGAATAATAGTGAACACATTAAAACTATGACTCTTCAAAGTAGCCACTCTTTGCCTTGATAACAGCTTTGCACACTCTTAGCATTCTCTTAACCAGCTTCATGAGGTAGTCACCTGGAATGCATTTTAATTAACACATGTGCCTTGTTAAAAGTTAATTTGTGGAATTTCTATCCATCTGAATGCATTTGAGTTGTGTTGTGATAAGGTAGGGGTGGTATACAGAAGATAGGCATATTTGGTAAAAGACCAAGTCCATATTATGGCAAGAACGGCTCATATAGGCAAAGAGAAAAGTGCAGTCGCAAAAACCATGAAGCGCTATGATGAAACTGGCTCTAATGAGGACCCCCACAGGAAAGGAAGACCCAGAGTTACCTCTGCTGCAGAGGACAAGTTCATTAGAGTTACAAGCCTCAGAAATTGCAGCCCAAATAAATGCTTCACAGAGTTCAAGTAACAGACACATCTCAACATCAACTGTTCAGAGGAGACTGTGTGAATCAGGCCTTCATGGTTGAATTGCTGCAACAACAAAAAACACTACTAAAGAACTCCAATAATTCGAAGAGACTTGCTTGGGCCAAGAAAAACAAGCAATGGAATATCAGACCGGTGGAAATCTGTCCTTTAGTCTTATGAGTCCAAATTTTGATTTTTGGTTCCAACCACTGTGTCTTTGTGAGACGCTGAGTAGGTGAACGGATGATCTCCGCATGTGTGGTTCCCACCGTGAAGCATGGAGGAGGAGGTGTGATGTTGTGTGGGTGTTTTGCTGGTGATAGTGTCGTTGATTTATTTAGGATTCAAGGCACACTTAACTAGCATGCCTACCACAGTACTCTGCAGCGATATACCATCCCATCTGGTTTGCGCTTAGTGGGACTATCATTTGTTTTTCAACAGGACAATGACCCAAAACACACCTCCAGGCTGTGTAAGGTCTATTTGACCAAGGAGAGTGATGGAGCTCTGCATCAGATGACCTGGCCTCCACAATCACCCGACCTCAAACCATTTGAGATGGTTTGGGATGAGTTGGACCGCAGAGTGAAGGAAAAGCAGCCAACAAGTGCTCAGCATATGTGGGAACTCTTTCAAGACTGTTGGAAGAACATTCTTCATGAAGCTGGTTGAGAGAATGCCAAGGGTGTGCAAAGCTGTCAATAAGGCAAAGGGTGGCTACTTTGAAGAGTCTCAAATATAACATTCATTTTGAACACTTTTGGGGCTACTACCTGATTCCATATGTGTTATCTTATAGTTTGGATGTTTTCACTATTATTCTACAATGTAGAAAATAGTACAAATAAAGAAAAACCAATGAAAGAGTAGTTCACTATGTAGCTATGGGCCCTGGTCAGTCATTCACTATGTAGCTATGGGCCCTTGTCAGTCGTTCACTATGTAGCTATGGGCCCTGGTCAGTAGTTCACTATGTAGCTATGGGCCCTGGTCAGTCGTTCACTATGTAGATATGTGCCCTGGTCAGTAGTTCACTATGTAGCTATGGGCCCTGGTCAGTCATTCACTATGTAGATATGGGCCCTGGTCAGTCGTTCACTATGTAGCTATGGGCCCTGGTCAGTCGTTCACTATGTAGCTATGGGCCCTGGTCAGTCGTTCACTATGTAGCTAAGGGCCCTGGTCAGTCGTTCACTATGTAGCTATGAGCCCTGGTCAGTCATTCACTATGTAGCTATGGGCCCTGGTCAGTCGTTCACTATGTAGCTATGAGCCCTGGTCAGTCATTCACTATGTAGCTATGGGCCCTGGTCAGTTGTTCACTATGTAGATATGAGCCCTGGTCAGTCATTCACTATGTAGCTATGGGCCCTGGTCAGTCATTCACTATGTAGCTATGGGCCCTGGTCAGTCGTTCACTATGTAGCTATGGGCCCTGGTCAGTCGTTCACTATGTAGCTATGGGCCCTGGTCAGTCATTCACTATGTAGCTATGGGCCCTGGTCAGTCGTTCACTATGTAGCTATGGGCCCTGGTCAGTCGTTCACTATGTAGCTATGAGCCCTGGTCAGTCATTCACTATGTAGCTATGGGCCCTGGTCAGTTGTTCACTATGTAGCTATGAGCCCTGGTCAGTCGTTCACTATGTAGCTATGGGCCCTGGTCAGTCATTCACTATGTAGATATGGGCCCTGGTCAGTCGTTCACTATGTAGCTATGGGCCCTGGTCAGTCGTTCACTATGTAGCTATGGGCCCTGGTCAGTCGTTCACTATGTAGCTATGGGCCCTGGTCAGTCGTTCACTATGTAGCTATGAGCCCTGGTCAGTCATTCACTATGTAGCTATGGGCCCTGGTCAGTTGTTCACTATGTAGATATGGGCCCTGGTCAGTCATTCACTATGTAGCTATGGGCCCTGGTCAGTCATTCACTATGTAGCTATGGGCCCTGGTCAGTCGTTCACTATGTAGCTATGGGCCCTGGTCAGTCGTTCACTATGTAGCTATGGGCCCTGGTCAGTCATTCACTATGTAGCTATGGGCCCTGGTCAGTCGTTCACTATGTAGCTATGGGCCCTGGTCAGTCGTTCACTATGTAGCTATGAGCCCTGGTCAGTCATTCACTATGTAGCTATGGGCCCTGGTCAGTTGTTCACTATGTAGCTATGAGCCCTGGTCAGTCGTTCACTATGTAGCTATGGGCCCTGGTCAGTCATTCACTATGTAGATATGTGCCCTGGTCAGTCGTTCACTATGTAGCTATGGGCCCTGGTCAGTCGTTCACTATGTAGCTATGGGCCCTGGTCAGTCGTTCACTATGTAGCTATGAGCCCTGGTCAGTCATTCACTATGTAGCTATGGGCCCTGGTCAGTTGTTCACTATGTAGATATGGGCCCTGGTCAGTCGTTTACTATGTAGGGAATAGGGTGCCATGTGGGACACATCAAACAACAGACCACTGTTCTAGTTGTTGTTCAATGTTCATTGACATGCAGTAAAAGGCTATTAAAATGCCTAATGAGCAGGTAGTGTTTTGCTGTGCTGTTGAAACATAGCAGGTGGCAGTATATAGCTATTAAAATGCCTCCTGGGATCTCTCTCTGTTTGTCTCTACCCGAGCATCATGAGCAGGTACTGGGAGAGAGATCCCAGGGGGTGTAGATCTAACCACTATGCTGCCATGATGCTGGGGTAGAGACTAACAGAGAAATCCCAGGGGGTGTAGATCTAACCACTATGCTGCCATGATGCTGGGGTAGAGACTAACAGAGAGATCCATAGGGGTGTAGATCTAACCACTATGCTGCCATGATGCTGGGGTAGAGACTAACAGAGAGATCCCAGGGGGTGTAGATCTAACAACTATGCTGCCATGATGCTGGGGTAGAGACTAACAGAGAGATCCCAGGGGGTGTAGATCTAACCACTATGCTGCCATGATGCTGGGGTAGAGACTAACAGAGAGATCCCAGGGGGTGTAGATCTAACCACTATGCTGCCACGGTGCTGGGGTAGAGACTAACAGAGATATCCCAGGGGGTGTAGATCTCACCACTATGCTGCCATGATGCTGGGGTAGAGACTAACAGAGAAATCCCAGGGGGTGTAGATCTAACCACTATGCTGCCACAGTGCTGGGGTAGAGACTAACAGAGATATCCCAGGGGGTGTAGATCTAACCACTATGCTGCCATGATGCTGGGGTAGAGACTAATAGAGATACCCCAGGGGGTGTAGATCTAACCACTATGCTGCCATGATGCTGGGGTAGAGACTAACAGAGAGATCCCAGGGGGTGTAGATCTAACCACTATGCTGCCATGATGCTGGGGTAGAGACTAACAGAGAGATCCCAGAGGGTGTAGATCTAACCACTATGCTGCCACAGTGCTGGGGTAGAGACGAACAGAGATATCCCAGGGGGTGTAGATCTAACCACTATGCTGCCATGATGCTGGGGTAGAGACTAACAGAGAGATCCCAGGGGGTGTAGATCTAACCACTATGCTGCCACGGTGCTGGGGAGAGACTAACAGAGATCCCAGGGGGTGATTTTATACAGCTGTGTACTGCTAGTGCCAAAAATAAAAGTCTGTGTGTGTGTGTGTGTGTGTGTGTGTGTGTGTGTGTGTGTGTGTGTGTGTGTGTGTGTGTGTGTGTGTGTGTAGATGCTGTGATATTTGTGGGATATATTGTTTATAGAGTGTGAATTCAGCTGTCCACGTTACACAGGACAAGTTGATAAAAAAAATACAAACATTTGCTTTAGTTGAAATCCCAAAAGCAGCACGAGGAGTGCTGTCCGTGATGCTGAATTAACAAACGCACACCGTTCCTTCTTCAACTGTCCATGGTTGTACTTTCTAAACTTGAGGGCTCTGTTCATACACCACACACGGCAAAGACAATATTATGCTAATATTACATCAGTGGTTAAGCCAACAGACATTAACTGCCTTACCTTACTCTGCCGTTTGAATACGTTCTGGACAACACTGATGACAGGAATCTGAAGCGTTGACGCGATGAATTCCAACTTCACCAGGTCGTCCCTGGTCTGAGGGAAAGCCATCATAGCAGAAACTCCTTGGACTATAACAGTATGACAAATACTCTGCAGAAACGACATGGGGTCTTCACAGACCGGGGTAGAGGAGGAGAACGTGGGTAATTCCCCGAGCCCCGCGTCCACAGCCATCACTACCTCCAGTGAGAGGTTATATGGTAACAGACCGGCCATGCGATTCAACGTCTCCGTGGCTAATAGCATCGAGTCCCTCGGCATGAACACACTTCTCTCACTCTCGTTCTGTTTGTACATGTTCTTACTTTTACCCCCCCTGTCCTTGTGTTGGCTGTTTATCGACGCCCTAGTCCCTAGGCTGCGTAAATCGTGTTCATTGACACTTTTGGTAATATTTTCCAACTGTCTTTCCACTGCTTCCCTCGTGCCGCCGTGTATATCCCATTCATCAACCGGGACAGGGGCTTCTTTGCCGCCTCTGAAGGTGGAAACGTGGCTGAAGAGCCGCGGCTGCAGTTGCAGGGCCCCCACGCGCACCGTGTGCCCAATCCGATTGAGGATTTGACAAGGCTGCGGGTGGGAGAGACACACTGGAATCAGAACGCACAACAGCAAGGTGCATGGTGCGAGCAAAGGGAGCAGCACAAACCGGACAAACGCAACCCAAATCCTGAGCCCCGTCATCACGCAACAGGGACCTCCGACCACACCGAAAAACGGATCTCCTCTCGTTCCCCTGCCCCTCTTGATGTCCCAGCGCAGCACCGGTTAGATCTCTCCGTCTCCCATGTAATGATCTCGGTCAGACACCAACAGGAGGGAGTGCGGCCATAACTCACGCACACAAAAATATTGACCAAACCTGCAGCTTTTCAACTAAAAATATTATAAATAAATGCATTTATATACGAAAATGTTTGAGTTTCCGTTTGGTTTGCAGGTCAATGAAAAATAACATATTAAGAAAAACAATGCAGATTTGGGAATGATCAACACGTCGTTACAGTTTGGGTATTATTCATAAGTTATATTTAGGTTCCATCTCATTTTCTGTTAGTAAAATATGTTAACTTCCAAAAATAAATTCCATTAACATCCATTTGATCTGGAAAAAACATCCGCTATTCTCTTTCTTCTTTCATCCACTAGACACTCTCCAAATGTCTGCTAAAAAAAATCCACTAACGCAGGCGCCCGCGGGTTTACCCTTCCTGCCACTTGTACTGAATTCTTTTTGTTGTCACCGGACAGTTCACGTTTTGGTAAAATTGCAGCTGTCTCGTTGACCAGTGACTCTCCCTCGTCAGAAAGCAGTGAGCTTCAACTACCAACCACATAGTGAATTACAATAGTGAATTGTGTGTATGTGTGTGTTTATTTTCCCCCGAGAGCTTTTAAGGGGTTTGCGAAAAAATAAGGTATCAATATCATTAGCAGTGGTGTGTATTCACGGATGCCAAATGGAATCAGGCTTCCCCAAATATTTAACCAATTAATTAATTAAAATGATGAAATAATGTATATTTCAAATCAAATCAAACTTTATTTGTCTCGTGTGCCGAATAGAACAAGTGTAGACTTTACCAGTGAAATGCTGACTTACAAGCCCTTAATTAACCAACAATGCAGTTCAAGAAGAGTTTAGAAAATATTTAGTAAAAATAAAGTAATAAGAAAAAAGTAACACAATAAGAAAAACAATAATGAGGTTACATACTTTATGAGGTTTATAGTTGAAGTCGGACGTTTACATACACTTAGGTTGGAGTCATTAAAACTCATTTTTCAACCACTCCACAAATGTCTTGTTAACAAACTATAGTTTTGGCAAGTCGGTTAGGACATCTACTTTGTGCATGACACAAGTCATTTTTCCAACAGTTGTTTACAGACAGATTATTTAATTTATCATTTATAATTCATTTATAATTCACTGTATCACAATTCCAGTGAGTCAGAAGTTTACCTACACTAAGCTCACTGTGCCTTTAAACAGCTTGGAGTATTTCAGAAAATATTGGCCCCAGTGATGTACTGGGCCGTTCGCACTACCCTCTGTAGCGCCTTACAATCAGATGCCGAGCAGTTGTCATACCAGGTGGTGATGCAACCGTGCCCTCTTCACGACTGTCTTGGTATGTTTGGACCATGATAGTTTGTTGGTGATGTGGACACCAAGGAACTTGAAACTCTCGACCCGATCCACTACAGCCCCGTCAATGTTAATGGGGGCCTGTTCAACCTGCCTTTTCCTGTAGTCCACGCTCAGTTCATTAGTCTTGCTCACATTGAGGGAGAGGTTGTTGTCCTGGCACCACACTGCCAGTATTCTGACCTCCTCCCTATAGGCCATCTCATCGTTGTCAGTGAGAAGGCCTACCACTGTTGTGTCGTCAGCAAACTTAATGATGGTGTTGGAGTCATGTTTGGCCACGCAGTCGTGTGTGAACAGGGAATACAGGAGGGGACTAAGTATACACCCCTGAGGGGCCCCAGTGTTAAGGATCAGCGTGGCAAATGTGTTGTTCCCTACCATAGTGCTTCGTGGGCACATGGTGTTGAAAGCTGAGCTCTAGTCAATGTATAGCATTCTCACAGAGGTGTTCCTTTTGTTCAGGTGAGAAAGAGCAGTGTGGAGTGTGATTGAGATTGCATCATCGGTGGATCTGTTGGGGCGGTATGCGAATTGGAGTGGGTCTAGGGTGTCCAGGAGGATGCTGCTGATGTGAGCCATGACCACCTTTCAATGCACTTCATGGCTACCAACGTAAGTCCCACGGGGTGGTAATCATTTAGGCAGGCTTCCTTCGCTTCCTTGGGCATAGGGACTATGCTGGTCTGCTTGAAACATGTAGGTATTACAAACTCGGCCAGGGAGAGGTTGAAAATGTTAGTGAAGACACTTGCCAGTTGGCCTTGCATGCTTTGAGTACACGTCCTTGTAATCCGTCTGGCCCAGAGGCTTTGTGAATCTTGACCTGTTTAAAGGTTTTGTTCACATCGGCTACCGAGAGAATTATCACACAGTCATCCAGAACAGCTGGTGCTCTCGTGCATGCTTCGGTGTTGCTTGCCTCGAGGCAAGCATAAAAGGCATTTAGCTCGTCTGGTAGGCTCACATTACTGGGCAGCTCGCGGCTGGGTTTCCCATTGTAGTCCGTAACAGTTTTCAAGCCCTGCCACATCCGGCGAGCTTCAGAGTCGGTCTAGTACGATTGAATCTTAATCCTGTATTGACGCTTTGCTTGTTTGATGGTTTGTCTGATGCCATAGTGGGATTTCTTAGTCTCCCGCTCCTTAAAATCAGCAGCCTTTAGCTCGATGCTTTCATCTCTATCTTTGTGTTTTCATAGTTTTCCATTAATTCGCAACTGGCAGGAACATCACCAGAGAAATCATCTTAGCGAGGGAAACAGCGCCCCTCTGTCTCAATATGTGTAGCCCATGTATATGATGTTTTCTGGACCAAAAGAGTATGACATGTTACCGCTGAAGCATTTGATTGATTGATGCCAGTAAGCATTTGGTCTCCCTTGATAAAAAATAAATAAAATAATTAGCCAATCAGTTGAGCTCAGCTATGGGTTGTCCTAGCACAGCAAAACACCCCCCAAGGGAGACCAGACCAATCAAATCACATCCTAAGCAAAACATCATTGTCAGAAAAACGTGTTTGTTTCTGGTCTGCTTGTGTTGATGTCCTGCAGTAGCTAGCTGGCTAAATCGTCCCTTTCCTAAACCATGGATGGATATGGGGATTTGGACTTGTGGTTGACTTCCTTATCTGTCCAGGCCAATGATTATGATGGCGATTCTGATCTAGCCATTAATTAATATATTGTGCCACTGGCCTGAGACGATTGAAGTTCAATATGTAGCCAAGATGTAGCCCAGTAGGCTCACGTTAACTAGCTAGCTAACTAACTTAGCTGGTTCATTGTTGCCCACTTGAGGAAGTTAGGCTAGCAAGAACTTTAGCTAGGTAGCCTATGGCAACAAAAACTAAAAGTGTACTGCATGTCAGAGACATAGACAGTTTTGCCAACATAAAAGAGAGGAGGATAGTATTGGTGTCTGCAAGTAGGGTGAGTCAACATTTTTCGATTTCCTTGCACACAAACACAATTACAACTAACCTTGTGGGGACACAATTCAGTCCTATTCAAAATACTATTTTCCCTAACCCTAACCATTACTCCTAACCCTGACCCTAAACCTTATTCTAACTTTAACCCTAAACCTCCTAGAAATAGCATTTGACCTTGCCGGGACAAACAAAATGTCCCCAGTTTGTTTACTATTCTTGTGGGGACTTCAAGTGCTACTGATCAGTTGTACTATAAAAAGAAGATGTACCAGTCAAAGGTTTGGACACCTACTCATTCCAAAGTTTTACTTTATTTGTACTATTTTCTACATTGTAGAGTAATAGTGAAGACATCACAACTATTGAACACCACATATGGAATCATGTAGTAACCAAGAAAGTGTAAAACAAATCTAAATATAAAAAGCCACCATTTGCCTTGATGCTTTACTCTTCCACGGGATGGTTAAGGCTAATGTGATTAGCATGAGGTTGAGCTAACGTAGGCTAATGTGATTAGCATGAGGTTGAGCTAACGTAGGCTAATGTGATTAGCATGAGGTTGAGCTAACGTAGGCTAATGTGATTAGCATGAGGTTGAGCTAACGTAGGCTAATGTGATTAGCATGAGGTTGAGCTAACGTAGGCTAATGTGATTAGCATGAGGTTGAGATAACGTAGGCTAATGTGATTAGCATGAGGTTGAGCTAACATAGGCTAATGTGATTAGCATGAGGTTGAGCTAACGTAGGCTAATGTGATTAGCATGAGGTTGTAAGTAACAAGAACATTTCCCAGGACATAGACATATCTGATATTGTTAATTGTTAATTGTTAATTGTTAATTCTGGTTAATCTAACTGCACCGATTTGAACATTTAAATTATTTTGTAGATAAATCTGAGTGAGATTACCCTGATTTAGATAAACCTGACATATGATGCAGATTGATGGAGTAATTAACAGATTCAAGGCACACTTAACCAGTATGGCTACCACAGCTGTAACGGATGTCGTCTGGAGATAGAGAGGAGGGCCAAGGTGCAGCGTGGTAAGTGTTCATGTCTTAATAAACAAACTGAACACTGGAACAAAACAATAAACTATATGTGAACAAAACGAAACAGTACAGTGTGGCCCAAACACTCACACGGAAACAAACACCCACAAACCAAAAGTGAAACCCAGGCTACCTAAGTATGATTCTCAATCAGGGACAACAATTGACAGCTGCCTCTGATTGAGAACCATACTAGGCCGAACTCAAAAACCAACATAGAAAAACAAACATAGACTGCCCACCCATCTCGCGCCCTGACCATACAAAAATACAGACAAAAACAAAGGAACTAAGATCAGAACGTGACAACAGCATTCTGCAGTGATACGCCATCCCATCTGGTTTGGGCTTAGTGGGACTATAATTTGTTTTTCAATAGGACAATGACCAAACACACCTCCAGGATGTGTTAGGGCTATTTGACCAGGAAGGAGAGTGATGGAGCGCTTCATCAGATGACATGGCCTCCACAATCACCCGACCTCAAATAATTTGAGATGGTTTGGGATGAGTTGGAATGCAGATTGAAGGAAAAGCAGCCAACAAGTGCTCAGCGTATGTGGGAACTCCTTCAAGAATGTTGGAAAAGCATTCCAGGTGAAGCTGGTTGAGAGAATACCAAGAGTGTGCAAAGCTGTGAACATGGCAACGGGTGATTCTATGGTGTTGTATTGTCCTGCAGATTGTGGTTCTGTTGTTGTTGTTGTACTCTCCTCCTTGGTTGATCTGGTGAGTCAGCTAACCATTGAATATGTGAGAATACACTGCAGGCCAAAAGCAGACACACCACTTAGACAAGCACTTCCCCCCCCCAAGAGGATATCCTCCATTTAGGCAAACACTGTCCTACCTATTCCCCAAATGCTATCCTCCTCCCATGTTTGGTGTAGCAGGTTTTGCTGTAGGTTTTGCCAGTGCTTAGTCATATCCTGTTTCTTTTTATCCTGAAAAACTCCCTTCTATTTGCCGATGTCAAGAAAACCCATACCATGATGCAGCCACCACCATGCTTGAAAATAAGGAGGCAGCTACTCAGTGATGTGATGTGCTGGATTGCCCCAAACATAAGGCTTTGCATTTAGGCCAAAAAGTGTATTCCTTTATCATGTATCTTTTTGGAAGTTTTACTTTAGTGCCTTGTTGCATACCAGATACGTATTTTTAGAATATTTTTCACAGTAACTACAATGTTGTTGATCCATCTTCAGTCCCATCACGGCCATTGAACTCTGTAGTCATTTTAAAATCACCAATGTCCTGATGATAACATCCCTGAGCAGTTTCATTCCTGTCCTGTATAGCTCAGTCCAGAAGAATGACAGTACCTTTGTATATTAACTAGACCGTCCTTAAAGAGATAGCCAATGTCTGATTTGTTATTGTTACCCATCTACCAATCACTGCCCATCTTCTTGAGGCTTTCAAAAAAAGTTTTCTGGTCTTTGTACTTGAATCTGTGCTTGAAATTCAACAGTTGACTGAGGGACCTTACAGATGTTGTGTGTATGGAGGACAGACGAAGGGTTAGTCATTTAAAAATCATGTCAACCCCTACTTTTATGTGATTTGTTAAAACACATTTTTCTCCTGAACTGATTTTAGGAATGTCTAAACAAAGGGGCATTAAGATGCAAAGACTATGTTTTAGTTATTTAAAACTGCAATATGTAACTTTTTTTGGGCGACCTGAAAAAATCCACACATCTGAGTTGTAGCAAGTCATTGAAAGCAAGTCTAACATGCTGACCACACCGCTTGCATTGCATTTGCGAGCGTTGCAAAAGAAATGTACACCAGGGTACAAACGCAAGTTGAAATAGAAGTAGAAGCCTTAAGACACAGATCAGTGAGCATCGAAGCAATATACAGACAGGGGAGACAAAATATCTGGTTCATTTTGTACCAGCTGGACATTCTATGCTCTCTGAGATACACTGGAATAGAAATGGTCAAGATGTCATGCAGGGGGGGGGGATATTGAGAGGAAACTTCTTCAAAGGGAATCTTTCTGGATCCACAGGCTGAACACGCTTTCTCCTCTTTTTCTTTTAAAATGTATTTATTTATTTCAGTTTGACCTCAAACCGTTTTTATTATGGTTCCAAAATGTCAAAATGATTGTGCGATTTTTTTTCATACCCAAATTGAATATTGTATATTACTTTAAATATTGTTCACATTCCTTGTGTATGGTCATATATTGTGATATATTGAATGTTGATATTGTCACGCCTACACCCGCTCCCCCTCTCCAGCACTCGATGACACGGACCACAAAGTACCGGTCCTACTCTCCATTATTACGCACACCTTCATCATCACCTTTATCACCTTCCCTTTATTTGGCCCTCAGAAGCCTCAGTCATCACACAGTTTGTTTTCATGTTCAGTACACATCTCCTGTTTGTTAATTTGCCTTTCATCATTGTTATTAAACTCTCCTTCTGCCCCTGCTTCATGACTCCATGCATTGTGACAGATATGTTGAACCTATTGTATATATTTGTATCTCCCGTTTCACTAAGTGATGTCACTGAGCCCCTATATACAGTGCCTTCGGGAAGTACTCAGGCATGTTGACTTTTTTCACATTTTGTTACGTTAAAGCCTTATTCTAAAATATATTAAATTAACACATTTCCTCAGCAATCTACACACAATAGCCCATAGTCACAAAGCGAAAACAGGTTTTTAGACATTTTTGCAAATGTATTAAAAATAAAAAACAACTACCTTATTTACATAAGTACTCAGACCCTTTGCTTATGAGATTCGAAATTGAGCTCAGGTGTATCCTGTATCCTGTATTGATCATCCTTGAGATGTTTCTACCTGTGGTAGATTCAATTGATTGGACATGATTTGGAAAGGCATACACCTGTCTATATAAGGTCCCACAGTTGACAGTGCATGTCAGAGCAAAAACCAAGCGATGAGGTTGAAGGAATTGTCCCTAGAGCTACGAGACAGGATTGTGTTGAGGCACAGATCTGGGGAAGGGCACCAAAACATTTCTGCAGCATTGAAGGTCCCCAAGAACAAAGTGGCCTCCATCATTCTTAAATGGAAGAAATTTGGAACTGCCAAGGCCGCCCGGCCAAACTGAACAATTGGGGGAGAAGTGCCTTGGTCAGGGAGTTGACCAAGAACCAGATGGTCACTCTGACGGAGCTCTAGAGTTCCTCTGTGGAGATGGGAGAACCTTCCAGAAGGACAACCATCTCTGCAGCACTCCACCAATTAGGCCTTTATGGTAGAGTGGCCAGACAGAAGCCACCTAAAGACTCAAACCATGAGAAACAAGATTCTCTGGTCTGATGAAACCAAGATTGAACTCTTTGGCCTGAATGTCAAGCGTCATGTCTGGTGGAAACCTGGCACCACCCCTATGGTGAAGCATGGTGGTAGCAACATCATGCTGTGGGGATGTTTATCAGCGGCAGGGACTGGGAGACTAGTCAGGATCGAGGGAAAGATGAACGGAGCAAAGTACAGAGAGATCCTTGATGATAACCTGCTCTAGAGAGAAGCTTCACATTCCAACGCTATAACGACCATAAGCTCACAGCTAAGAAAACGCAGGAGTGGCTTTGGGACAAGTCTCTGAATGTCCTTGAGTGGCCCAGCCCGGACTTGAACCCGATCGAACATCTCTGCAGAGACCTGAAAATAGCTGTGCAGCAACGCTCCCTATCCAAGGCCGAAGGGTGGATTATGGATGAAGACCTAAGGGTGGGATATGGATGAAGACCTACGGGTGGGTTGTGGATGAAGACCTAAGGGTGGGATGTGGATGCCTGATGAAGACCTAAGGGTGGGTTATGGATGAAGACCTAAGGGTGGGATATGGATGAAGACCTACGGGTGGGATGTGGATGAAGACCTATGGGTGGGATGTGGATGAAGACCTAAGGGTGGGATCTGGATGAAAACCTAAGGGTGGGATATGGATGAAGACCTAAGGGTGGGATATGGATGAAGACCTAAGGGTGGGTTGTGGATGAAGACCTACGGGTGGGATGTGGATGAAGACCTAAGGGTGGGTTATGGATGAAGACCTAAGGGTGGGTTATGGATGAAGACCTAACGGCAGGATGTAGATGCCTGATGAAGACCTACGGGTGTGTTATGGATGAAGACCTACGGGTGGGTTATGGATGAAGACCTAAGGGTGGGTTATGGATGAAGACCTAAGGGTGGGATGTGGATGAAGACCTAAGGGTGGGTTATGGATGAAGACCTAAGGGTGGGTTATGAATGAAGACCTAAGAGTTGGATATGGATGAAGACCTAAGGGTGGAATGTGGATGAAGACCTAAGGGTGGGTTATGGATGAAGACCTAAGGGTGGGTTATGGATGAAAACCTAAGGGTGGGTTATGGATGAAGACCTAAGGGTGGGATGTGGATGAAGACCTAAGGGTGGGTTATGGATGAAGACCTACGGGTGGGTTATGGATGAAGACCTAAGGGTTGGATATGGATGAAGACCTAAGGGTGGGATGTGGATGAAGACCTAAGGGTGGGTTATGGATGAAGACCTAAGGGTGGGTTATGGATGAAGACCTAAGGGTGGGTTATGGATGAAGACCTAAGGGTGGGTTATGGATGAAGACCTACGGGTGGGATGTGGATGAAGACCTAAGGGTTGGATATGGATGAAGACCTAAGGGTGGGATGTGGATGAAGACCTAAGGGTGGGTTATGGATGAAGACCTAAGGGTGGGATATGGATGAAGACCTAAGGGTGGGTTATGGATGAAGACCTAAGGGTGGGATGTGGATGAAGACCTAAGGGTGGGATGTGGATGAAGACCTAAGGGTGGGTTATGGATGAAGACCTACGGGTGGGTTATGGATGAAGACCTACGGGTGGGTTATGGATGAAGACCTACGGGTAGGTTATGGATGAAGACCTAAGAGTGGGTTATGGATGAAGACCTACGGGTGGGTTATGGATGAAGACCTATGGGTGGGATATGGATGAAGACCTACGGGTGGGATATGGATGAAGACCTACGGGTGGGATATGGATGAAGACCTAAGGGTGGGTTGTGGATGAAGACCTACGGGTGGGTTATGGATAAAGACCTACGGGTGGGTTATGGATGAAGACCTAAGGGTGGGTTATGGATGAAGACCTAAGGGTGGGTCATGGATGAAGACCTAAGGGTGGGTTATGGATGAAGACCTACGGGTGGGGTGTGGATGAAGACCTAAGGGTGGGTTATGGATGAAGATCTAAGGGTGGGTTATGGATGAAGACCTAACGGTGGGATGTAGATGCCTGATGAAGACCTACGGGTGGGTTGTGGATGAAGACCTACGGGTGGGTTATGGATGAAGACCTAAGGGTGGGTTATGGATGAAGACCTAAGGGTGGGATGTGGATGAAGACCTAAGGGTGGGTTATGGATGAAGACCTACGGGTGGGTTATGAATGAAGACCTAAGAGTTGGATATGGATGAAGACCTAAGGGTGGAATGTGGATGAAGACCTAAGGGTGGGTTATGGATGAAGACCTAAGGGTGGGTTATGGATGAAGACCTAAGGGTGGGTTATGTATGAAGACCTAAGGGTGGGATGCGGATGAAGACCTAAGGGTGGGTTATGTATGAAGACCTACGGGTGGGTTATGGATGAAGACCTAAGGGTTGGATATGGATGAAGACCTAAGGGTGGGATGTGGATGAAGACCTAAGGGTGGGTTATGGATGAAGACCTAAGGGTGGGTTATGGATGAAGACCTAAGGGTGGGATGTGGATGAAGACCTAAGGGTGGGTTATGGATGAAGACCTACGGGTGGGTTATGGATGAAGACCTAAGGGTTGGATATGGATGAAGACCTAAGGGTGGGATGTGGATGAAGACCTAAGGGTGGGTTATGGATGAAGACCTAAGGGTGGGATATGGATGAAGACCTAAGGGTGGGTTATGGATGAAGACCTAAGGGTGGGATGTGGATGAAGACCTAAGGGTGGGATGTGGATGAAGACCTAAGGGTGGGTTATGGATGAAGACCTACGGGTGGGTTATGGATGAAGACCTACGGGTGGGTTATGGATGAAGACGTACGGGTAGGTTATGGATGAAGACCTAAGGGTGGGGTTATGGATGAAGACCTACGGGTGGGTTATGGATGAAGACCTATGGGTGGGTTATGGATGAAGACCTACGGGTAGGTTATGGATGAAGACCTAAGGGTGGAAACATTGTAATAATAGAATCCCCTGGGAACATGAGTAGCAGTGTGCAGCGGTTTCCTTTCTTTATTTTGTAGATACAGCTCCGTAGCAGGTCAATTAGGGCTTTATAGTTCACTGTTCAAAGCTTGGACCCAATTAGGATTCTTGATGTTGATGTGAAGAGAGAAATAGAAGCGGGTCAAATATATACTGATATAAAATGACTGAATTATAACAGCACAGCTCAACTTCAGACTACTTCTCTGTTGATAATTCCTCTTCAGTGATTAACATGTTGTAGACTGTGTGTGTGTGTGTGTGTGTGTGTGTGTGTGTGTGTGTGTGTGTGTGTGTGGTGTGTGTGTGTGTGTGTGTGTGTGTGTGTGTGTGTGTGTGTGTGTGTGTGTGTGTGTGTGTGTGTGTGTGTGTGTGGATCATCCAGGAAATATTCATAGCCATCATATTACCATAATTCTCAGAGTCTTGGAAGGTTCTTTATTTTTCCAGATACCACTCTAAGTTTATTTGAATGATTCCTTTGAAGAAGTGACATCTGATTGCCGGAGTAATTAATAAAGAATAATAAAGCAATAAAGTCTCCTTTGTTATCAACTCAACCATTCATGTTTCTCTGGTGTCTTTGTGCCAGGGTGAGGCTGGCCCGATGCCCTCTGGGACAGACAGGGTCAGACAGGGCGTAACAGGCAGGGACAGACAGGTACAGGCAGAGGACTGATAATCATGTCGGGGGACCACGAACACAGTGACGTCTGTCTGACTGTCTGTTTGGATCTCTGTCTCTCTGGCTGTCTCTAAGGTAAAGATGACCAAGCCCTGTCTCTCTTACTCTGACTCGGAAAACAGGTCAGAGACATTCACTATAAGAACCCATGTTGTGTCCTTAATGGTACACACTAGTACTAGAAAGGGAAGCAGTACTCTATAAAGGGAAGCAGTACTCTATAAAGGGAAGCAGTACTCTATAAAGGGAAGCAGTACTCTATAAAGGGAAGCAGTACTCTATAAAGGGAAGCAGTACTCTATAAAGGGAAGCAGTACTCTATAAAGGGGAGCAGTACTCTATAAAGGGAAGCAGTACTCTATAAAGGGAAGCAGTACTCTATAAAGGGGAGCAGTACTCTATAAAGGGAAGAAGTACTCTATAAAGGGGAGCAGTAAACTATAAAGGGGAGCAGTACTCTATAAAGGGAAGCAGTACTCTATAAAGGTTGTACAGTAGGTGTCATTTGGGATGAATCCCAGTGTACTATCCACACGCCACAGGAATGTACTGTCAGTTTGGTTTATGTTTCCTTCCTCTTAGATTTCTCCCAAAAGGTAGACCACCACCACCACTACCGCTGTCTTTCTCTCTGTCTGACAGTCAGTACCTCAGACAGTACCCCTGGGATTGATCCTCTGCTAACACAACCCACCCATAGCCTACTGGGAGGGGCTCGAGTTACAGCATTACAAGGACAAACCCCGGTGATCTAAGATGCATATCCCAATACAACTTCTAAGGGCCCTTCAGAAAATGTCTTACATCAGAGTATATGTATATCATATGGCACATTGTAACTGTATGTGACTCGTTTCAGGAAACTAGGCATATATCGCTCGTCACTACTTCACAGAAGTGCATGCCTTCTGGGTAACATTAAAACAGCCTAACCAGCTCTGCTAGGGTGAGTAAAATGGTCACAGTGAGCTGCTGTACCAAAACATTCAGGGGCCATTTTCTCAAAAGTGAGGGTACAAGTTTAGCAACTTTCAAAGCAGAATTACGTTCCCATTGTTCCTCAACTGTGGTGTATGATATATAATTTTCTAGCTGAGTCTCTACTTTTACCCAATGTAAAAAACACAATTTCAAATGTTGCTACATTATGATAACACTGGAGACAAGAGGAGAGGAGAGGAGACAAGCCAAGTCCAGAGGAAAAGAGAGAAACCAAGTCTAGGGGAAAAGAGAAGACAAGCCTAGAGGAAAAGAGAGAAACCAAGTCTAGAGGAAAAGAGAGAAGACAAGCCTAGAGGAAAAGAGAGAAGACAAGCTTAGAGGAAAAGAGAGAAGAGGAGAGGAGAGAAGCCAAGTGAAGAGCAGAGAAAAGTCGAGAGGAGCGAAGAGATGACAAGCCAAGTCAAGATAGAGAAGAGAAAAGAAGCCAAGAGAGGAGATGAGAAAAAAGAAGAGGAGAGAGAAGATAATCCAAAAGAAAGATAAGAGAAGATAAGCCAAGTCAAGAGGAGAGGAGAGAAGACAAAAGATAAAGATAACCCTTACTCGCCCCCCTCTCCATGCTACCCTGCTGTGGGGTGACCAGTCCAAGTCTCTCCAGCTGCTCATCGAATCGGGGGCCGATGTGAGTCTTATGGACGTTACCCTGGCGTTGAGCTGGGCATGCCCACTCATCCCCATGGATGTTAAAGCATTGGGCGAGGCACTCTATAGGCCGGGTCACCCACCATACCACCCCATCACCCCGGGCGGCATGGTAGCCTAGTGGTTAGAGCATTGGACTAGTAACCGAAAGGTTACAAGTTCAAACCCCCGAGCTGACAAGGTACAAAATCTGTCGTTCTGCCCCTGAACAGGCAGTTAACCCACTGTTCCTAGGCCGCCATTGAAAATAAGAATTTGTTCTTAACTGACTTGCCTAGTTAAATAAAGGTAAAAAAATATCAACCTACAAGTGTCAGGAAACCACAGCGAGATTATCCAATTACTCCAGTTTCATGTGGTATTGGGATTCTCTTGGCTGCAGCGACACAATCCCTCTATTGACAGGGCTACTCGTGGACTTGAGTCCATCCTGCACCCCACCATACCCCTGCCTCTCTGTCTGTCTGCTTGTGTGTCAATATGTTAGCTTAGTACCCCCCCACCTTTAGAAAGTATTCACACCCATTTAGAACCCATTAGAAAGTATTCACACCCCTTTAGAAAGTATTCACACCCATTTAGATAGTATTTACACCCATTTAGATAGTATTTACACCCATTTAGATAGTATTCACACCCCATTAGAACCCATTAGAAAGTATTCATACCCCTTAAGAAAGTATTCACACCACTTTAGATTGTATTCAAACTCATTTATATAGTATTCACACCCCATTAGAACCCATTAGAAAGTATTCATACTCCTTAAGAAAGTATTCACACCACTTTAGATTGTATTCAAACTCATTTAGATAGTATTCACAACACTTTAGATAGTATTCACACCCCTTTAGAAAGTATTCACACCACTTTAGATAGTATTCACACCCCTTTAGATAGTATTCACAACCCTGTAGATAGTATTCACACCCCTTTCAATAATATTCACGCCCCGTTAGAGAGTATTCACACCCCATTAGAGAGTATTCACACCCCTTTTGATAGTATTCACACCCCGTTAGAGAGTATTCACACCCCATTAGAGAGTATTCACACCCCTTTTGATAGTATTCACACCCCGTTAGAGAGTATTCACACCCCTTTTGATAGTATTCACACCCCGTTAGAGAGTATTCACACCCCATTAGAGAGTATTCACACCCCTTTAGATAGTATTCACACCCCGTTAGAGAGTATTCACACCCCGTTAGAGAGTATTCACACCCCTTTAGAGAGTATTCACACGTCACAACATGCACACAGAGTGGATAGAGTCAGAGCCCACTGAGTGGATAGGATAGGTGCAACCTCAGAGATGACGTACAATGGCTCCAGACACTAAACCCACACATCCTGTGCCAGACCTTAGGCTCCAGGAAGAAAGATATATATATAATTTTCAGTACTAAGATCTTAAAGGTGAATTTGTTGTTACTTAGTTTCCACCTTGTTCAAAATTAACCAGGGTAGAGGACAATCTCCCCCAAGGGCCAAGAAGGGTGTGACTGACGTACAGACATTTTGGAGACAAGTGCCCGGTTCCCATTACTCACACCATCCCTTCACATGGTTTGCAATAGGTATAGACACGTATTCACAGAAGGAAACATTCTGACCTCCTTTGCCCTATTCTATTTCTGATATTTGGCATAGCAACAGGGACATGCGATAGAGAAGCCTGACAGCTCCACTCTCTGGGCCCAAGGTGACAGGCCCATATGAGGGTGGAAGTACAGCCATCATCACAAGGGTCCGAAAGGAAACATTCTAATAACGAGAGTTCAACAGTTGAATCACATAAGCATATTCTGCAGATAAGACATCTTAATTATCTAATTCTGATTTCTCCACCACACTATCTCCACCCCTTTAGATAGTATTCACTCCCCTTGAGATAGTATCCACACCACTTTAGATAGTATTCACACACCTTTAGATAATATTCACACCCCTTGAGATAGTATCCACACCCCTTTAGATAGTATTCACACCCCTTTAGATAGTATTCACACCCCTTGAGATAGTATTCACACCCCTTGAGATAGTATTCACACCCCTTGAGATAGTATCCACACCCCTTTAGATAGTATCCACACCCCTTGAGATAGTATCCACACCCCTTTAGATAGTATCCACACCCCTTTAGATAGTATCCACACCCCTTTAGATAGTATTCACTCCCCTTGAGATAGTATTCACACCCCTTTAGATAGTATTCACTCCCCTTGAGATAGTATCCACACCCCTTGAGATAGTATCCACACCCCTTTAGATAGTATCCACACCCCTTTAGATAGTATTCACTCCCCTTGAGATAGTATTCACACCCCTTTAGATAGTATCCACACCCCTTGAGATAGTATCCACACCCCTTTAGATAGTATCCACACCCCTTTAGATAGTATTCACTCCCCTTGAGATAGTATTCACACCCCTTTAGATAGTATCCACACCCCTTTAGATAGTATCCACACCCCTTTAGATAGTATCCACACCCCTTGAGATAGTATCCACACCCCTTTAGATAGTATCCACACCCCTTGAGATAGTATCCACACCCCTTTAGATAGTATCCACACCCCTTTAGATAGTATCCACACCCCTTTAGATAGTATCCACACCCCTTTAGATAGTATCCACACCCCTTTAGATAGTATCCACACCCCTTTAGATAGTATTCACTCCCCTTGAGATAGTATTCACACCCCTTTAGATAGTATTCACACCCCTTGAGATAGTATCCACACCCCTTTAGATAGTATCCACACCCCTTGAGATAGTATCCACACCCCTTTAGATAGTATCCACACCCCTTGAGATAGTATCCACACCCCTTTAGATAGTATCCACACCCCTTTAGATAGTATTCACTCCCCTTGAGATAGTATTCACTCCCCTTGAGATAGTATTCACTCCCCTTTAGATAGTATCCACACCCCTTGAGATAGTATCCACACCCCTTTAGATAGTATCCACACCCCTTTAGATAGTATCCACACCCCTTTAGATAGTATCCACACCCCTTTAGATAGTATCCACACCCCTTTAGATAGTATCCACACCCCTTTAGATAGTATCCACACCCCTTTAGATAGTATCCACACCCCTTTAGATAGTATCCACACCCCTTTAGATAGTATCCACACCCCTTTAGATAGTATTCACTCCCCTTGAGATAGTATTCACTCCCCTTGAGATAGTATTCACTCCCCTTTAGATAGTATCCACACCCCTTGAGATAGTATCCACACCCCTTTAGATAGTATCCACACCCCTTTAGATAGTATCCACACCCCTTTAGATAGTATTCACTCCCCTTTAGATAGTATCCACACCCCTTGAGATAGTATCCACACCCCTTTAGATAGTATCCACACCCCTTTAGATAGTATCCACACCCCTTGAGATAGTATTCACACCCCTTTAGATAGTATTCACACCCCTTTAGATAGACTATGTACAGCTGCAGCGATCGGTTAGCTGCTCAGATAGCAGATGTTTGAAGTTGGTGAGGGAGATAAAAGTCTCCAACTTCAGCGATTTTTGCAATTTGTTCCATAACAAAGTAAAAACATGATTTTAAATGTTTGCACATTTATTGAAAATGATTTACATAAATATTCACATCCCTCATTCAATACATATTAGAATCACCTTTGGTGGCGATTACTGAGTCTTTAGAGCGTCTGGACACCTGGATTGTACAATATTTGCAATATTTATATGTACAATATTTACCCATTATCAGTTTTTTTAATTATTCAAGCTCTGTCAAGATGGTTGTTGGTCATTGCTAGACAGCCATTTTCATGTCTTGCCATAGATTTTTAAGCCAATTTAAGTCAAAAGTGTTACTCAGTCACTCAGGAACATTCAATGTTGTCTTGGTAAACAACTCCAGTGTAGAGCTGGCCTTGTGTTTTAGGTTATTGTCCTGCTGAAAGGGGAATTTGTATCCGAGTGTCTGGTGTAGTGCAGACTGAACCAAATTTTCCTCAAGGATTTTGCCTGTACTTATAGCTGTTTTCAGTTTTTCTTTATTTAAGCAAACAAAAACTCCTTAGTCCATGTCGATGACAAGCATACCCATAACATGATGCAGCCACCACCAAGCTTGAACATATGAAGTGGTACTCAGTGATGTGTTGTGTTGGATTTGCCCCAAACATAACTCTTTGTATTCAGGACAGAAAGTTCATGTCTTTGACACATTTTTATAGCATTAATTGAGTGCCTTGTTGCAAACAGGATGCATGTTTTTGATTAAAATAAAAATCTGTACAGGCTTCCTTCTTTTCACCGTCAATTAGGTTAGTGTAGTGAAGTAGCTACAATGTTGTTGATCCATCCTCAGTTTTCTCATATCACAACCCTTAAACTCTGTAACAGTTTTAAAATCACCAATAGTGAAATACCTGAGCAGTTTCCTTCCTCTCCGGCAATTGAGTTAGGAAGGATGCCTGTGTCTTTGTAGTGACTGTGTACTGATACACCATACAAAGTTAATAACTTGCCAAAAGGGATGTTCTATCATTTCTTACACATGTAACAATAGGCGCCCTTCTTTGCCAAGCATTAAAACCCTCCCTGGTCTTTGTGGTTGAAAATGTTTTAATTTACTACTCGATAGAGGGACCTTACTGATAATTGTATATGTGGGGTACAGAAATCATTTAAACCACTATTATTGAACATGGAATTAGTCCATGCATCTTATTATGTGATTTGCTAAGCACATTTTACTCCTGAACTTATTTAGGATTGCCATAACAAAGGGGTTGAATATATTGACTGAAGATATTTCATGTGTGTGTAGATCAGTGACACAATAACTCAATGTAATCCAATTTAAATTCAGGCTGTAACACAACAGCATGTGGAAAAAAATCTAAGGGTGTGAATACTCTCTGAAGGCACTGTAGTGTACTACTTTAAAAAGGCCTGTCAAAAGTTGTGCGAACTATAGGGATTAGGGTGCCATTTGGGATCCAGACTGTACTGTATACAAACAGCAGGTGTGGAACTGCAGTCTGAAAGACATTCCCTGATAGAAAGGGTCTTTCAATAGGCACAGGATGTCAGCCATAACTGTTGCTCCTCATTGCCACTGCAAGGGTTAAAGCAGTGTGCTGCTGATCCCAGCTACAGTATCCTGTCCCTTCCAATACCTGCCACCCCGGACAAGACAACAGCTAAATACTGGAGCTGTCAACAAGTTGTGTTTGACATTCAAGCCGGGTTGTTCACTGAGCAAAGTCTGCCAGCCTTCACTGCTGCTGTGTTCTACTATCTACAGTACTGTATGGGTTGAGGCAGTGTTCTGCTAGCTACAGCACTGTAGGGGTTGAAGCTATGTTCTGTTGGGGTTGAGGCTGTGTTCTGCTACAGTACTGTAGGTGTTGAGGCTGTGTTCTGCTACAGTACTGTAGGGTTGAGGCTGTGTTCTGCTAGCTACAGTACTGTAGGGTTGAGGCTGTGTTCTGCTAGCTACAGTACTGTAGGGGATGAGGCTGTGTTCTGCTACAGTACTGTAGGGGTTGAGGCTGTGTTCTGCTACAGTACTGTAGGGTTGAGGCTGTGTTCTGCTACAGTACTGTAGGGTTGAGGCTGTGTTCTGCTAGCTACAGTACTGTAGGGGTTGAGGCTGTGTTCTGCTAGCTACAGTACTGTAGGGGTTGAGGCTGTGTTCTGCTACAGTACTGTAGAGGTTGAGGCTGTGTTCTGTTAGCTACAGTACTGTAGGGATTGAGGCTATGTTCAGCTAGCTACAGTACTGTAGGGGATGAGGCTGTGTTCTGCTAGCTACAGTACTGTAGGGGTTAAGGCTGTGTTCTGCTACAGTACTGTAGGTGTTGAGGCTGTGTTCTGCTAGTTACAGTACTCTAGGGGTTGAGGCTGTGTTCTGCTACAGTACTGTAGGGGTTGAGGCTGTGTTCTGCTACAGTACTGTAGGGTTGAGGCTGTGTTCTGTTAGCTACAGCACTGTAGGGGTTGAGGCTGTGTTCTGCTAGCTACAGTACTGTAGGGGTTGAGGCTGTGTTCTGTTAGCTACAGTACTGTAGGGTTGAGGCTGTGTTCTGTTAGCTACAGTACTGTAGGGGATGAGGCTGTGTTCTGCTTGCTACAGTACTGTAGGGGTTGAGGCTGTGTTCTACTACAGTACTGTAGGTGTTGAGGCTGTGTTCTGCTACAGTACTGTAGGGTTGAGGCTGTGTTCTGTTAGCTACAGCACTGTAGGGGTTGAGGCTGTGTTCTGCTAGCTACAGTACTGTAGGGGTTGAGGCTGTGTTCTGCTAGCTACAGCACTGTAGGTGTTGAGGCTGTGTTCTGCTAGCTACAGTACTGTAGGTGTTGAGGCTGTGTTCTGCTAGCTACAGTACTGTAGGGGTTGAGGCTGTGTTCTGCTAGCTACAGTACTGTAGGGGTTGAGGCTGTGTTCTGCTACAGTACTGTAGGTGTTGAGGCTGTGTTCTGCTAGTTACAGTACTGTAGGGGTTGAGGCTGTGTTCTGCTACAGTACTGTAGGGTTGAGGCTGTGTTCTGCTACAGTACTGTAGGGTTGAGGCTGTGTTCTGCTACAGTACTGTAGGGGTTGAGGCTGTGTTCTGCTAGCTACAGTACTGTAGGGGTTTAGGCTGTGTTCTGCTACAGTACTGTAGGGGTTGAGGCTGTGTTCTGCTACAGTACTGTAGGTGTTGAGGCTGTGTTCTGCTAGCTACAGTACTGTAGGGTTGAGGCTGTGTTCTGCTACAGTACTGTAGGGGATGAGGCTGTGTTCTGCTAGCTACAGTACTGTAGGGGTTGAGGCTGTGTTCTGCTAGCTACAGTACAGTAGGGGATGAGGCTGTGTTCTGCTAGCTACAGTACTGTAGGGGATGAGGCTGTGTTCTGCTAGCTACAGTACTGTAGGGGTTGAGGCTGTGTTCTGCTAGCTACAGTACTGTAGGGGACGAGGCTGTGTTCTGCTAGCTACAGTACTGTAGGGGTTAAGGCTGTGTTCTGCTAGCTACAGTACTGTAGGGGTTGAGGCTGTGTTCTGCTAGCTACAGTACTGTAGGGGTTGAGGCTGTGTTCTGCTAGCTACAGTACTGTAGGGGATGAGGCTGTGTTCTGTTAGCTACAGTACTGTAGGGTTGAGGCTGTGTTCTGTTAGCTACAGTACTGTAGGGGATGAGGCTGTGTTCTGCTACAGTACTGTAGGGGTTGAGGCTGTGTTCTGCTACAGTACTGTAGGGTTGAGGCTGTGTTCTGTTAGCTACAGCACTGTAGGGGTTGAGGCTGTGTTCTGCTAGCTACAGTACTGTAGGGGTTGAGGCTGTGTTCTGTTAGCTACAGTACTGTAGGGTTGAGGCTGTGTTCTGTTAGCTACAGTACTGTAGGGGATGAGGCTGTGTTCTGCTAGCTACAGTACTGTAGGGGTTGAGGCTGTGTTTTACTACAGTACTGTAGGTGTTGAGGCTGTGTTCTGCTACAGTACTGTAGGGTTGAGGCTGTGTTCTGTTAGCTACAGCACTGTAGGGGTTGAGGCTGTGTTCTGCTAGCTACAGTACTGTAGGGGTTGAGGCTGTGTTCTGCTAGCTACAGCACTGTAGGTGTTGAGGCTGTGTTCTGCTAGCTACAGTACTGTAGGTGTTGAGGCTGTGTTCTGCTAGCTACAGTACTGTAGGGGTTGAGGCTGTGTTCTGCTAGCTACAGTACTGTAGGGGTTGAGGCTGTGTTCTGCTACAGTACTGTAGGTGTTGAGGCTGTGTTCTGCTAGTTACAGTACTGTAGGGGTTGAGGCTGTGTTCTGCTACAGTACTGTAGGGTTGAGGCTGTGTTCTGCTACAGTACTGTAGGGGTTGAGGCTGTGTTCTGCTAGCTACAGTACTGTAGGGGTTGAGGCTGTGTTCTGCTAGCTACAGTACTGTAGGGGTTGAGGCTGTGTTCTGCTACAGTACTGTAGAGGTTGAGGCTGTGTTCTGTTAGCTACAGTACTGTAGGGGTTGAGGCTGTGTTCTGCTAGCTACAGTACTGTAGGGGATGAGGCTGTGTTCTGCTAGCTACAGTACTGTAGGGGTTGAGGCTGTACAGTACTGTAGGTGTTGAGACTGTGTTCTGCTAGTTACAGTACTGTAGGGGTTGAGGCTGTGTTCTGCTACAGTACTGTAGGGGTTGAGGCTGTGTTTCTGCTACAGTACTGTAGGGTTGAGGCTGTGTTCTGTTAGCTACAGCACTGTAGGGGTTGAGGCTGTGTTCTGCTAGCTACAGTACTGTAGGGTTGAGGCTGTGTTCTGTTAGCTACAGCACTGTAGGGTTGAGGCTGTGTTCTGCTACAGTACTGTAGGGGTTGAGGCTGTGTTCTGCTAGCTACAGTACTGTAGGGGTTGAGGCTGTGTTCTGCTAGCTACAGTACTGTAGGGGTTGAGGCTGTGTTCTGCTACAGTACTGTAGAGGTTGAGGCTGTGTTCTGTTAGCTACAGTACTGTAGGGGTTGAGGCTGTGTTCTGCTAGCTACAGTACTGTAGGGGATGAGGCTGTGTTCTGCTAGCTACAGTACTGTAGGGGTTGAGGCTGTACAGTACTGTAGGTGTTGAGACTGTGTTCTGCTAGTTACAGTACTGTAGGGGTTGAGGCTGTGTTCTGCTACAGTACTGTAGGGGTTGAGGCTGTGTTCTGCTAGCTACAGTACTGTAGGGGTTGAGGCTGTGTTCTGCTACAGTACTGTAGAGGTTGAGGCTGTGTTCTGTTAGCTACAGTACTGTAGGGATTGAGGCTATGTTCAGCTAGCTACAGTACTGTAGGGGATGAGGCTGTGTTCTGCTAGCTACAGTACTGTAGGGGTTAAGGCTGTGTTCTGCTACAGTACTGTAGGTGTTGAGGCTGTGTTCTGCTAGTTACAGTACTCTAGGGGTTGAGGCTGTGTTCTGCTACAGTACTGTAGGGGTTGAGGCTGTGTTCTGCTACAGTACTGTAGGGTTGAGGCTGTGTTCTGTTAGCTACAGCACTGTAGGGGTTGAGGCTGTGTTCTGCTAGCTACAGTACTGTAGGGGTTGAGGCTGTGTTCTGTTAGCTACAGTACTGTAGGGTTGAGGCTGTGTTCTGTTAGCTACAGTACTGTAGGGGATGAGGCTGTGTTCTGCTTGCTACAGTACTGTAGGGGTTGAGGCTGTGTTCTACTACAGTACTGTAGGTGTTGAGGCTGTGTTCTGCTACAGTACTGTAGGGTTGAGGCTGTGTTCTGTTAGCTACAGCACTGTAGGGGTTGAGGCTGTGTTCTGCTAGCTACAGTACTGTAGGGGTTGAGGCTGTGTTCTGCTAGCTACAGCACTGTAGGTGTTGAGGCTGTGTTCTGCTAGCTACAGTACTGTAGGTGTTGAGGCTGTGTTCTGCTAGCTACAGTACTGTAGGGGTTGAGGCTGTGTTCTGCTAGCTACAGTACTGTAGGGGTTGAGGCTGTGTTCTGCTACAGTACTGTAGGTGTTGAGGCTGTGTTCTGCTAGTTACAGTACTGTAGGGGTTGAGGCTGTGTTCTGCTACAGTACTGTAGGGTTGAGGCTGTGTTCTGCTACAGTACTGTAGGGTTGAGGCTGTGTTCTGCTACAGTACTGTAGGGGTTGAGGCTGTGTTCTGCTAGCTACAGTACTGTAGGGGTTTAGGCTGTGTTCTGCTACAGTACTGTAGGGGTTGAGGCTGTGTTCTGCTACAGTACTGTAGGTGTTGAGGCTGTGTTCTGCTAGCTACAGTACTGTAGGGTTGAGGCTGTGTTCTGCTACAGTACTGTAGGGGATGAGGCTGTGTTTCTGCTAGCTACAGTACTGTAGGGGTTGAGGCTGTGTTCTGCTAGCTACAGTACAGTAGGGGATGAGGCTGTGTTCTGCTAGCTACAGTACTGTAGGGGATGAGGCTGTGTTCTGCTAGCTACAGTACTGTAGGGGTTGAGGCTGTGTTCTGCTAGCTACAGTACTGTAGGGGACGAGGCTGTGTTCTGCTAGCTACAGTACTGTAGGGGTTAAGGCTGTGTTCTGCTAGCTACAGTACTGTAGGGGTTGAGGCTGTGTTCTGCTAGCTACAGTACTGTAGGGGTTGAGGCTGTGTTCTGCTAGCTACAGTACTGTAGGGGATGAGGCTGTGTTCTGTTAGCTACAGTACTGTAGGGTTGAGGCTGTGTTCTGTTAGCTACAGTACTGTAGGGGATGAGGCTGTGTTCGCTACAGTACTGTAGGGGTTGAGGCTGTGTTCTGCTACAGTACTGTAGGGTTGAGGCTGGTGTTCTGTTAGCTACAGCACTGTAGGGGGTTGAGGCTGGGTGTCTGCTAGCCTACAGTACTGTAGGGGTTGAGGCTGTGTTTCTGTTAGGCTACAGTACTGTAGGTTGAGGCTGTGTCTGTTTAGCTACAGTACTGTAGGGGATGAGGCTGTGTTCTGCTAGCTACAGTACTGTAGGGGTTGAGGCTGTGTTTTACTACAGTACTGTAGGTGTTGAGGCTGTGTTCTGCTACAGTACTGTAGGGTTGAGGCTGTGGTTCTGTTAGCTACAGCACTGTAGGGGTTGAGGCTGTGTTCTGCTAGCTACAGTACTGTAGGGGTTGAGGCTGTGTTCTGCTAGCTACAGCACTGTAGGTGTTGAGGCTGTGGTTCTGCTAGCTACAGTACTGTAGGTGTTGAGGCTGTGTTCTGCTAGCTACAGTACTGTAGGGGTTGAGGCTGTGTTCTGCTAGCTACAGTACTGTAGGGGTTGAGGCTGTGTTCTGCTACAGTACTGTAGGTGTTGAGGCTGTGTTCTGCTAGTTACAGTACTGTAGGGGTTGAGGCTGTGTTCTGCTACAGTACTGTAGGTTGAGGCTGTGTTCTGCTACAGTACTGTAGGGGTTGAGGCTGTGTTGCTAGCTACAGTACTGTAGGGGTTGAGGCTGTGTTCTGCTAGCTACAGTACTGTAGGGGTTGAGGCTGTGTTCTGCTACAGTACTGTAGAGGTTGAGGCTGTGTTCTGTTAGCTACAGTACTGTAGGGGTTGAGGCTGTGTTCTGCTAGCTACAGTACTGTAGGGGATGAGGCTGTGTTCTGCTAGCTACAGTACTGTAGGGGTTGAGGCTGTACAGTACTGTAGGTGTTGAGACTGTGTTCTGCTAGTTACAGTACTGTAGGGGTTGAGGCTGTGTTCTGCTACAGTACTGTAGGGGTTGAGGCTTGTGTCTGCTACAGTACTGTAGGGTTGAGGCTGTGTTCTGTTAGCTACAGCCACTGTAGGGGTTGAGGCTGTGTTCTGCTAGCTACAGTACTGTAGGGTTGAGGCTGTGTTCTGTTAGCTACAGCACTGTAGGGTTGAGGCTGTGTTCTGCTACAGTACTGTGGGGTTGAGGCTGTGTTCTGCTAGCTACAGTACTGTAGGGGTTGAGGCTGTGTTCTGCTAGCTACAGTACTGTAGGGGTTGAGGCTGTGTTCTGCTACAGTACTGTAGAGGTTGAGGCTGTGTTCTGTTAGCTACAGTATGTAGGGGTTAGGCTGTGTTCTGCTAGCTACAGTACTGTAGGGGATGAGGCTGTGTTCTGCTAGCTACAGTACTGTAGGGGTTGAGGCTGTACAGTACTGTAGGTGTTGAGACTGTGTTCTGCTAGTTACAGTACTGTAGGGGTTGAGGCTGTGTTCTGCTACAGTACTGTAGGGGTTGAGGCTGTGTTCTGCTACAGTACTGTAGGGTTGAGGCTGTGTTCTGTTAGCTACAGCACTGTAGGGGTTGAGGCTGTGTTCTGCTAGCTACAGTACTGTAGGGGTTGAGGCTGTGTTCTGTTAGCTACAGTACTTGTAGGGTTGAGGCTGTGTTCTGTTAGCTACAGTACTGTAGGGGGATGAGGCTGTGTTCTGCTAGCTACAGTACTGTAGGGGTTGAGGCTGTGTTCTGTTAGCTACAGTACTGTAGGGTTGAGGCTGTGTTCTGTTAGCTACAGTAACTGTAGGGGGTTTGAGGCTGTGTTTCTGTTAGCTACAGTACTGTAGGGGTTGAGGCTGTGGTTCTGCTAGCTACAGTAACTGTAGGGGTTGAGGCTGTGTTCTGCTACAGTACTGTAGGGGATGAGGCTGTGTTCTGCTAGCTACAGTACTGTAGGGTTGAGGCTGTGTTCTGTTAGCTACAGCACTGTAGGGGTTGAGGCTGTGTTCTGCTAGCTACAGTACTGTAGGGTTGAGGCTGTGTTCTTCTAGCTACAGTACTGTAGGGGATGAGGCTGTGTTCTGCTACAGTACTGTAGGGGTTAAGGCTGTGTTCTGTTAGCTACAGTACTGTAGGGGTTGAGAGCTGTGTTCTGTTAGCTACAGTACTGTAGGGGTTGAGGCTGTGTTCTGCTAGCTACAGTACTGTAGGGGTTGAGGCTGTGTTCTGCTAGCTACAGTACTGTAGGGGTTGAGGCTGTGTTCTGCTACAGTACTGTAGGGGTTGAGGCTGTGTTCTGCTACAGTACTGTAGGTGTTGAGGCTGTGTTCTGCTAGCTACAGTACTGTAGGGTTGAGGCTGTGTTCTGCTACAGTACTGTAGGGGATGAGGCTGTGTTCTGCTAGCTACAGTACTGTAGGGGTTGAGGCTGTGTTCTGCTAGCTACAGTACTGTAGGGGATGAGGCTGTGTTCTGCTAGCTACAGTACTGTAGGGGATGAGGCTGTGTTCTGCTAGCTACAGTACTGTAGGGGTTGAGGCTGTGTTCTGCTAGCTACAGTACTGTAGGGGATGAGGCTGTGTTCTGCTACAGTACTGTAGGTGTTGAGGCTGTGTTCTGCTAGCTACAGTACTGTAGGGGTTGAGGCTGTGTTCTGCTACAGTACTGTAGGGGATGAGGCTGTGTTCTGCTACAGTACTGTAGGTGTTGAGGCTGTGTTCTGCTAGCTACAGTACTGTAGGGGTTGAGGCTGTGTTCTGCTACAGTACTGTAGGGGATGAGGCTGTGTTCTGCTAGCTACAGTACTGTAGGGGTTGAGGCTGTGTTCTGCTAGCTACAGTACTGTAGGGGATGAGGCTGTGTTCTGCTAGCTACAGTACTGTAGGGGTTGAGGCTGTGTTCTGCTAGCTACAGTACTGTAGGGGTTGAGGCTGTGTTCTGCTAGCTACAGTACTGTAGGGGTTGAGGCTGTGTTCTGCTAGCTACAGTACTGTAGGGGTTGAGGCTGTGTTCTACTACAGTACTGTAGGGGATGAGGCTGTGTTCTGCTAGCTACAGTACTGTAGGGGTTGAGGCTGTGTTCTGCTAGCTACAGTACTGTAGGGGTTGAGGCTGTGTTCTACTACAGTACTGTAGGGTTGAGGCTGTGTTCTACTACAGTACTGTAGGGTTGAGGCTGTGTTCTGCTACAGTACTGTAGGGGATGAGGCTGTGTTCTGCTACAGTACTGTAGGTGTTGAGGCTGTGTTCTGCTAGCTACAGTACTGTAGGGGTTGAGGCTGTGTTCTGCTACAGTACTGTAGGGGATGAGGCTGTGTTCTGCTAGCTACAGTACTGTAGGGGTTGAGGCTGTGTTCTGCTAGCTACAGTACTGTAGGGGTTGAGGCTGTGTTCTGCTAGCTACAGTACTGTAGGGGTTGAGGCTGTGTTCTGCTACAGTACTGTAGGGTTGAGGCTGTGTTCTGCTAGCTACAGTACTGTAGGGTTGAGGCTGTGTTCTGTTAGCTACAGCACTGTAGGGGTTGAGGCTGTGTTCTGCTAGCTACAGTACTGTAGGGTTGAGGCTGTGTTCTTCTAGCTACAGTACTGTAGGGGATGAGGCTGTGTTCTGCTACAGTACTGTAGGGGTTGAGGCTGTGTTCTGCTAGCTACAGTACTGTAGGGGTTGAGGCTGTGTTCTGCTAGCTACAGTACTGTAGGGGTTGAGGCTGTGTTCTGCTAGCTACAGTACTGTAGGGGTTGAGGCTGTGTTCTGCTAGCTACAGTACTGTAGGGGTTTAGGCTGTGTTCTGCTACAGTACTGTAGGGGTTGAGGCTGTGTTCTGCTACAGTACTGTAGGGGTTGAGGCTGTGTTCTGCTAGCTACAGTACTGTAGGGTTGAGGCTGTTTTCTGCTACAGTACTGTAGGGGATGAGGCTGTGTTCTGCTAGCTACAGTACTGTAGGGGTTGAGGCTGTGTTCTGCTAGCTACAGTACTGTAGGGGTTGAGGCTGTGTTCTGCTAGCTACAGTACTGTAGGGGATGAGGCTGTGTTCTGCTAGCTACAGTACTGTAGGGGTTGAGGCTGTGTTCTGCTAGCTACAGTACTGTAGGGGACGAGGCTGTGTTCTGCTAGCTACAGTACTGTAGGGGACGAGGCTGTGTTCTGCTAGCTACAGTACTGTAGGGGTTAAGGCTGTGTTCTGCTAGCTACAGTACTGTAGGGGTTGAGGCTGTGTTCTACTACAGTACTGTAGGGGATGAGGCTGTGTTCTGCTAGCTACAGTACTGTAGGGGTTGAGGCTGTGTTCTGCTAGCTACAGTACTGTAGGGGTTGAGGCTGTGTTCTACTACAGTACTGTAGGGTTGAGGATGTGTTCTACTACAGTACTGTAGGGGATGAGGCTGTGTTCTGCTACAGTACTGTAGGTGTTGAGACTGTGTTCTACTAGCTACAGTACTGTAGGTGTTGAGGCTGTGTTCTGCTACAGTACTGTAGGGGATGAGGCTGTGTTCTGCTACAGTACTGTAGGTGTTGAGGCTGTGTTCTGCTAGCTACAGTACTGTAGGGGTTGAGGCTGTGTTCTGCTACAGTACTGTAGGGGATGAGGCTGTGTTCTGCTAGCTACAGTACTGTAGGGGATGAGGCTGTGTTCTGCTAGCTACAGTACTGTAGGGGTTGAGGCTGTGTTCTGCTACAGTACTGTAGGGTTGAGGCTGTGTTCTGCTACAGTACTGTAGGGGATGAGGCTGTGTTCTGCTAGCTACAGTACTGTAGGGGTTGAGGCTGTGTTCTGCTAGCTACAGTACTGTAGGGGTTGAGGCTGTGTTCTGCTAGCTACAGTACTGTAGGGGATGAGGCTGTGTTCTGCTAGCTACAGTACTGTAGGGGTTGAGGCTGTGTTCTGCTACAGTACTGTAGGTGTTGAGGCTGTGTTCTGCTAGCTACAGTACTGTAGGGTTGAGGCTGTGTTCTGCTAGCTACAGTACTGTAGGGGTTGAGGCTGTGTTCTGCTAGCTACAGTACTGTAGGGGTTTAGGCTGTGTTCTGCTACAGTACTGTAGGGGTTGAGGCTGTGTTCTGCTACAGTACTGTAGGGGTTGAGGCTGTGTTCTGCTAGCTACAGTACTGTAGGGTTGAGGCTGTTTTCTGCTACAGTACTGTAGGGGATGAGGCTGTGTTCTGCTAGCTACAGTACTGTAGGGGTTGAGGCTGTGTTCTGCTAGCTACAGTACTGTAGGGGTTGAGGCTGTGTTCTGCTAGCTACAGTACTGTAGGGGATGAGGCTGTGTTCTGCTAGCTACAGTACTGTAGGGGTTGAGGCTGTGTTCTGCTAGCTACAGTACTGTAGGGGTTGAGGCTGTGTTCTGCTAGCTACAGTACTGTAGGGGACGAGGCTGTGTTCTGCTAGCTACAGTACTGTAGGGGACGAGGCTGTGTTCTGCTAGCTACAGTACTGTAGGGGTTAAGGGCTGTGTTCTGGCTAGCTACAGTACTGTAGGGGGTTGAGGCTGTGTTCTACTACAGTACTGTAGGGGATGAGGCTGTGTTCTGCTAGCTACAGTACTGTAAGGGGTTGAGGCTGTGTTCTGCTAGCTACAGTACTGTAGGGTTAGGCTGTGTTCTACTACAGTACTGTAGGGTTGAGGATGGTGTTCTACTACAGTACTGTAGGGGATGAGGCTGTGTTTCTGCTACAGTACTGTAGTGTTGAGACTGTGTTCTACTAGCTACAGTACTGTAGGTGTTGAGGCTGGTGTTCTGCTACAGTACTGTAGGGGATGAGGCTGTGTTCTGCTACAGTACTGTAGGTGTTGAGGCTGTGTTCTGCCTTACTCAGTACTGTAGGGGTTGAGGCTGTGTTCTGCTACAGTACTGTAGGGGGATGAGGCTGTGTTCTGCTAGCTACAGTAACTGTAGGGGATGAGGCTGTGTTCTGCTAGCTACAGTACTGTAGGTGTTGAGGCTGTGTTCTGCTAGCTACAGTACTGTAGGGTTGAGGCTGTGTTCTGCTACAGTACTGTAGGGGATGAGGCTGTGTTCTGCTAGCTACAGTACTGTAGGGGTTGAGGCTGTGTTCTGCTAGCTACAGTACTGTAGGGATGAGGCTGTGTTCTGCTAGCTACAGTACTGTAGGGGATGAGGCTGTGTTCGCTAGCTACAGTACTGTAGGGGTTGAGGCTGTGTTCTGCCTACAGTACTGTAGGTGTTGAGGCTGTGTTCTGCTAGCTACAGTACTGTAGGGTTGAGGCTGTGTTCTGCTAACAGTACTGTAGGGGATGAGGCTGTGTTCTGCTAGCTACAGTACTGTAGGGGTTGAGGCTGTGTTCTGCTAGCTACAGTACTGTAGGGGATGAGGCTGTGTTCTGCTAGCTACAGTACTGTAGGGGATGAGGCTGTGTTCTGCTAGTACAGTACTGTAGGGGTTGAGGCTGTGTTCTGCTAGCTACAGTACTGTAGGGGTTGAGGCTGTGTTCTGCTAGCTACAGTACTGTAGGGTTGAGGCTGTGTTCTGCTAGCTACAGTACTGTAGGGGATGAGGCTGTGTTCTGCTAGCTACAGTACTGTAGGGGTTGAGGCTGTGTTCTGCTAGCTACAGTACTGTAGGGGTTGAGGCTGTGTTCTGTTAGCTACAGTACTGTAGGGGTTGAGGCTGTGTTCTGTTAGCTACAGTACTGTAGGGGTTGAGGCTGTGTTCTGCTAGCTACAGTACTGTAGGGGTTGAGGCTGTGTTCTGCTACAGTACTGTAGGGTTGAGGCTGTGTTCTGCTAGCTACAGTACTGTAGGGTTGAGGCTGTGTTCTGTTAGCTACAGCACTGTAGGGGTTGAGGCTGTGTTCTGCTAGCTACAGTACTGTAGGGTTGAGGCTGTGTTCTGCTACAGTACTGTAGGGTTGAGGCTGTGTTCTGCTAGCTACAGTACTGTAGGGTTGAGGCTGTGTTCTGTTAGCTACAGCACTGTAGGGGTTGAGGCTGTGTTCTGCTAGCTACAGTACTGTAGGGTTGAGGCTGTGTTCTTCTAGCTACAGTACTGTAGGGGATGAGGCTGTGTTCTGCTACAGTACTGTAGGGGTTAAGGCTGTGTTCTGATAGCTACAGTACTGTAGGGATTGAGGCTGTGTTCTGTTAGCTACAGTACTGTAGGGGTTGAGGCTGTGTTCTGCTAGCTACAGTACTGTAGGGGTTGAGGCTGTGTTCTGCTAGCTACAGTACTGTAGGGGTTTAGGCTGTGTTCTGCTACAGTACTGTAGGGGTTGAGGCTGTGTTCTGCTACAGTACTGTAGGGGTTGAGGCTGTGTTCTGCTAGCTACAGTACTGTAGGGTTGAGGCTGTGTTCTGCTACAGTACTGTAGGGGATGAGGCTGTGTTCTGCTAGCTACAGTACTGTAGGGGTTGAGGCTGTGTTCTGCTAGCTACAGTACTGTAGGGGATGAGGCTGTGTTCTGCTAGCTACAGTACTGTAGGGGTTGAGGCTGTGTTCTGCTAGCTACAGTACTGTAGGGGTTGAGGCTGTGTTCTGCTAGCTACAGTACTGTAGGGGTTGAGGCTGTGTTCTGCTAGCTACAGTACTGTAGGGGTTGAGGCTGTGTTCTGCTAGCTACAGTACTGTAGGGGTTGAGGCTGTGTTCTGCTAGCTACAGTACTGTAGGGGTTGAGGCTGTGTTCTGCTAGCTACAGTACTGTAGGGGTTGAGGCTGTGTTCTGCTAGCTACAGTACTGTAGGGGTTGAGGCTGTGTTCTGCTAGCTACAGTACTGTAGGGGTTGAGGCTGTGTTCTGCTAGCTACAGTACTGTAGGGGTTGAGGCTGTGTTCTGCTACAGTACTGTAGGGTTGAGGCTGTGTTCTGCTAGCTACAGTACTGTAGGGTTGAGGCTGTGTTCTGCTACAGTACTGTAGGGGATGAGGCTGTGTTCTGCTAGCTACAGTACTGTAGGGGTTGAGGCTGTGTTCTGCTAGCTACAGTACTGTAGGGGATGAGGCTGTGTTCTGCTAGCTACAGTACTGTAGGGGTTGAGGCTGTGTTCTGCTAGCTACAGTACTGTAGGGGTTGAGGCTGTGTTCTGCTAGCTACAGTACTGTAGGGGTTGAGGCTGTGTTCTGCTAGCTACAGTACTGTAGGGGTTGAGGCTGTGTTCTGCTAGCTACAGTACTGTAGGGGTTGAGGCTGTGTTCTACTACAGTACTGTAGGGGATGAGGCTGTGTTCTGCTAGCTACAGTACTGTAGGGGTTGAGGCTGTGTTCTGCTAGCTACAGTACTGTAGGGGTTGAGGCTGTGTTCTACTACAGTACTGTAGGGTTGAGGATGTGTTCTACTACAGTACTGTAGGGGATGAGGCTGTGTTCTGCTACAGTACTGTAGGGGTTGAGGCTGTGTTCTGCTAGCTACAGTACTGTAGGGTTGAGGCTGTGTTCTGCTACAGTACTGTAGGGGATGAGGCTGTGTTCTGCTACAGTACTGTAGGTGTTGAGGCTGTGTTCTGCTAGCTACAGTACTGTAGGGGTTGAGGCTGTGTTCTGCTACAGTACTGTAGGGGATGAGGCTGTGTTCTGCTAGCTACAGTACTGTAGGGGTTGAGGCTGTGTTCTGCTAGCTACAGTACTGTAGGGGTTGAGGCTGTGTTCTGCTACAGTACTGTAGGGTTGAGGCTGTGTTCTGCTACAGTACTGTAGGGGTTGAGGCTGTGTTCTGCTACAGTACTGTAGGGGTTGAGGCTGTGTTCTGCTAGCTACAGTACTGTAGGGGTTGAGGCTGTGTTCTGCTACAGTACTGTAGGGGATGAGGCTGTGTTCTGCTAGCTACAGTACTGTAGGGGTTGAGGCTGTGTTCTGCTAGCTACAGTACTGTAGGGTTGAGGCTGTGTTCTGCTACAGTACTGTAGGGATGAGGCTGTGTTCTGCTAGCTACAGTACTGTAGGGGTTGAGGCTGTGTTCTGCTAGCTACAGTACTGTAGGGGTTGAGGCTGTGTTCTGCTAGCTACAGTACTGTAGGGGTTGAGGCTGTGTTCTGCTAGCTACAGTACTGTAGGGGTTGAGGCTGTGTTCTGCTACAGTACTGTAGGGGTTGAGGCTGTGTTCTGCTAGCTACAGTACTGTAGGGTTGAGGCTGTGTTCTGCTACAGTACTGTAGGGGATGAGGCTGTGTTCTGCTAGCTACAGTACTGTAGGGGTTGAGGCTGTGTTCTGCTAGCTACAGTACTGTAGGGGATGAGGCTGTGTTCTGCTAGCTACAGTACTGTAGGGGATGAGGCTGTGTTCTGCTAGCTACAGTACTGTAGGGGTTGAGGCTGTGTTCTGCTAGCTACAGTACTGTAGGGGTTGAGGCTGTGTTCTGTTAGCTACAGTACTGTAGGGTTGAGGCTGTGTTCTGTTAGCTACAGTACTGTAGGGGTTGAGGCTGTGTTCTGCTAGCTACAGTACTGTAGGGGTTGAGGCTGTGTTCTGTTAGCTACAGTACTGTAGGGGTTGAGGCTGTGTTCTGTAGCTACAGTACTGTAGGGTTGAGGCTGTGTTCTGTTAGCTACAGTACTGTAGGGGTTGAGGCTGTGTTCTGCTAGCTACAGTACTGTAGGGGTTGAGGCTGTGTTCTGCTACAGTACTGTAGGGTTGAGGCTGTGTTCTGCTAGCTACAGTACTGTAGGGTTGAGGCTGTGTTCTGTTAGCTACAGCACTGTAGGGGTTGAGGCTGTGTTCTGCTAGCTACAGTACTGTAGGGTTGAGGCTGTGTTCTTCTAGCTACAGTACTGTAGGGGATGAGGCTGTGTTCTGCTACAGTACTGTAGGGGTTGAGGCTGTGTTCTGTTAGCTACAGTACTGTAGGGGTTGAGGCTGTGTTCTGTAGCTACAGTACTGTAGGGGTTGAGGCTGTGTTCTGCTAGCTACAGTACTGTAGGGGTTGAGGCTGTGTTCTGCTAGCTACAGTACTGTAGGGGTTGAGGCTGTGTTCTGCTACAGTACTGTAGGGGTTGAGGCTGTGTTCTGCTACAGTACTGTAGGTGTTGAGGCTGTGTTCTGCTAGCTACAGTACTGTAGGGTTGAGGCTGTGTTCTGCTACAGTACTGTAGGGGATGAGGCTGTGTTCTGCTAGCTACAGTACTGTAGGGGTTGAGGCTGTGTTCTGCTAGCTACAGTACTGTAGGGGATGAGGCTGTGTTCTGCTAGCTACAGTACTGTAGGGGATGAGGCTGTGTTCTGCTAGCTACAGTACTGTAGGGGTTGAGGCTGTGTTCTGCTAGCTACAGTACTGTAGGGGTTGAGGCTGTGTTCTGCTAGCTACAGTACTGTAGGGGTTGAGGCTGTGTTCTGCTAGCTACAGTACTGTAGGGGTTGAGGCTGTGTTCTGCTAGCTACAGTACTGTAGGGGTTGAGGCTGTGTTCTGCTAGCTACAGTACTGTAGGGGTTGAGGCTGTGTTCTGCTAGCTACAGTACTGTAGGGGTTGAGGCTGTGTTCTGCTAGCTACAGTACTGTAGGGGTTGAGGCTGTGTTCTGCTAGCTACAGTACTGTAGGGTTGAGGCTGTGTTCTGCTACAGTACTGTAGGGGTTGAGGCTGTGTTCTGCTAGCTACAGTACTGTAGGGTTGAGGCTGTGTTCTGCTAGCTACAGTACTGTAGGGGATGAGGCTGTGTTCTGCTAGCTACAGTACTGTAGGGGTTGAGGCTGTGTTCTGCTAGCTACAGTACTGTAGGGGATGAGGCTGTGTTCTGCTAGCTACAGTACTGTAGGGGTTGAGGCTGTGTTCTGCTAGCTACAGTACTGTAGGGGTTGAGGCTGTGTTCTGCTAGCTACAGTACTGTAGGGGTTGAGGCTGTGTTCTGCTAGCTACAGTACTGTAGGGGTTGAGGCTGTGTTCTGCTAGCTACAGTACTGTAGGGGTTGAGGCTGTGTTTGCTAGCTACAGTACTGTAGGGGTTGAGGCTGTGTTCTGCTAGCTACAGTACTGTAGGGGTTGAGGCTGTGTTTCTAGCTACAGTACTGTAGGGGTTGAGGCTGTGTTCTGCTACAGTACTGTAGGGTTGAGGCTGTGTTCTAGCTACAGTACTGTAGGGGTTGAGGCTGTGTTCTGCTACAGTACTGTAGGGGTTGAGGCTGTGTCTGCTAGCTACAGTACTGTAGGGTTGAGGCTGTGTTTCTGCTACAGTACTGTAGGGGTTGAGGCTGTGTTCTGCTACAGTACTGTAGGGGTTGAGGCTGTGTTCTGCTAGCTACAGTACTGTAGGGGTTGAGGCTGTGTTCTGCTAGCTACAGTACTGTAGGGTTGAGGCTGTGTTCTGCTAGCTACAGTACTGTAGGGGTTGAGGCTGTGTTCTGCTAGCTACAGTACTGTAGGGGATGAGGCTGTGTTCTGCTAGCTACAGTACTGTAGGGGTTGAGGCTGTGTTCTGCTAGCTACAGTACTGTAGGGTTGAGGCTGTGTTCTGCTACAGTACTGTAGGGGTTGAGGCTGTGTTCTGCTAGCTACAGTACTGTAGGGGTTGAGGCTGTGTTCTGCTAGCTACAGTACTGTAGGGGTTGAGGCTGTGTTCTGCTAGCTACAGTACTGTAGGGGTTGAGGCTGTGTTCTGCTAGCTACAGTACTGTAGGGGTTGAGGCTGTGTTCTGCTACAGTACTGTAGGGGTTGAGGCTGTGTTCTGCTAGCTACAGTACTGTAGGGTTGAGGCTGTGTTCTGCTACAGTACTGTAGGGGATGAGGCTGTGTTCTGCTAGCTACAGTACTGTAGGGGTTGAGGCTGTGTTCTGCTAGCTACAGTACTGTAGGGGTTGAGGCTGTGTTCTGCTAGCTACAGTACTGTAGGGGTTGAGGCTGTGTTCTGCTAGCTACAGTACTGTAGGGGTTGAGGCTGTGTTCTGCTAGCTACAGTACTGTAGGGGTTGAGGCTGTGTTCTGCTAGCTACAGTACTGTAGGGTTGAGGCTGTGTTCTAGCTACAGTACTGTAGGGGATGAGGCTGTGTTCTGCTAGCTACAGTACTGTAGGGGTTGAGGCTGTGTTCTGCTAGCTACAGTACTGTAGGGGTTGAGGCTGTGTTCTGCTAGCTACAGTACTGTAGGGGTTGAGGCTGTGTTCTGCTAGCTACAGTACTGTAGGGGTTGAGGCTGTGTTCTGCTAGCTACAGTACTGTAGGGGTTGAGGCTGTGTTCTGCTACAGTACTGTAGGGTTGAGGCTGTGTTCTGCTAGCTACAGTACTGTAGGGTTGAGGCTGTGTTCTGTTAGCTACAGCACTGTAGGGGTTGAGGCTGTGTTCTGCTAGCTACAGTACTGTAGGGTTGAGGCTGTGTTCTTCTAGCTACAGTACTGTAGGGGATGAGGCTGTGTTCTGCTACAGTACTGTAGGGGTTGAGGCTGTGTTCTGTTAGCTACAGTACTGTAGGGGTTGAGGCTGTGTTCTGTTAGCTACAGTACTGTAGGGGTTGAGGCTGTGTTCTGCTAGCTACAGTACTGTAGGGGTTGAGGCTGTGTTCTGCTAGCTACAGTACTGTAGGGGTTTAGGCTGTGTTCTGCTACAGTACTGTAGGGGTTGAGGCTGTGTTCTGCTACAGTACTGTAGGGGTTGAGGCTGTGTTCTGCTAGCTACAGTACTGTAGGGTTGAGGCTGTGTTCTGCTACAGTACTGTAGGGGATGAGGCTGTGTTCTGCTAGCTACAGTACTGTAGGGGTTGAGGCTGTGTTCTGCTAGCTACAGTACTGTAGGGGTTGAGGCTGTGTTCTGCTAGCTACAGTACTGTAGGGGATGAGGCTGTGTTCTGCTAGCTACAGTACTGTAGGGGTTGAGGCTGTGTTCTGCTAGCTACAGTACTGTAGGGGTTGAGGCTGTGTTCTGCTAGCTACAGTACTGTAGGGGTTGAGGCTGTGTTCTGCTAGCTACAGTACTGTAGGGGTTGAGGCTGTGTTCTGCTAGCTACAGTACTGTAGGGGTTGAGGCTGTGTTCTGCTAGCTACAGTACTGTAGGGGTTGAGGCTGTGTTCTGCTAGCTACAGTACTGTAGGGGATGAGGCTGTGTTCTGCTAGCTACAGTACTGTAGGGGTTGAGGCTGTGTTCTGCTAGCTACAGTACTGTAGGGGTTGAGGCTGTGTTCTGCTACAGTACTGTAGGGTTGAGGCTGTGTTCTGCTAGCTACAGTACTGTAGGGTTGAGGCTGTGTTCTGCTACAGTACTGTAGGGGATGAGGCTGTGTTCTGCTAGCTACAGTACTGTAGGGGTTGAGGCTGTGTTCTGCTAGCTACAGTACTGTAGGGGTTGAGGCTGTGTTCTGCTAGCTACAGTACTGTAGGGGTTGAGGCTGTGTTCTGCTAGCTACAGTACTGTAGGGGTTGAGGCTGTGTTCTGCTAGCTACAGTACTGTAGGGGTTGAGGCTGTGTTCTGCTAGCTACAGTACTGTAGGGGTTGAGGCTGTGTTCTGCTAGCTACAGTACTGTAGGGGTTGAGGCTGTGTTCTGCTACAGTACTGTAGGGGTTGAGGCTGTGTTCTGCTAGCTACAGTACTGTAGGGGTTGAGGCTGTGTTCTGCTAGCTACAGTACTGTAGGGGTTGAGGCTGTGTTCTACTACAGTACTGTAGGGTTGAGGCTGTGTTCTAGCTACAGTACTGTAGGGGATGAGGCTGTGTTCTGCTACAGTACTGTAGGGTTGAGGCTGTGTTCTGCTAGCTACAGTACTGTAGGGGTTGAGGCTGTGTTCTGCTACAGTACTGTAGGGGATGAGGCTGTGTTCTGCTACAGTACTGTAGGGGTTGAGGCTGTGTTCTGCTAGCTACAGTACTGTAGGGGTTGAGGCTGTGTTCTGCTACAGTACTGTAGGGGTTGAGGCTGTGTTCTGCTAGCTACAGTACTGTAGGGGTTGAGGCTGTGTTCTGCTAGCTACAGTACTGTAGGGTTGAGGCTGTGTTCTGCTACAGTACTGTAGGGTTGAGGCTGTGTTCTGCTACAGTACTGTAGGGGATGAGGCTGTGTTCTGCTAGCTACAGTACTGTAGGGGTTGAGGCTGTGTTCTGCTAGCTACAGTACTGTAGGGGTTGAGGCTGTGTTCTGCTAGCTACAGTACTGTAGGGGATGAGGCTGTGTTCTGCTAGCTACAGTACTGTAGGGGTTGAGGCTGTGTTCTGCTACAGTACTGTAGGTGTTGAGGCTGTGTTCTGCTAGCTACAGTACTGTAGGGTTGAGGCTGTGTTCTGCTAGCTACAGTACTGTAGGGGTTGAGGCTGTGTTCTGCTAGCTACAGTACTGTAGGGGTTGAGGCTGTGTTCTGCTACAGTACTGTAGGGGTTGAGGCTGTGTTCTGCTACAGTACTGTAGGGGTTGAGGCTGTGTTCTGCTAGCTACAGTACTGTAGGGTTGAGGCTGTTTTCTGCTACAGTACTGTAGGGGTTGAGGCTGTGTTCTGCTAGCTACAGTACTGTAGGGGTTGAGGCTGTGTTCTGCTAGCTACAGTACTGTAGGGGTTGAGGCTGTGTTCTGCTAGCTACAGTACTGTAGGGGATGAGGCTGTGTTCTGCTAGCTACAGTACTGTAGGGGTTGAGGCTGTGTTCTGCTAGCTACAGTACTGTAGGGGTTGAGGCTGTGTTCTGCTAGCTACAGTACTGTAGGGGTTGAGGCTGTGTTCTGCTAGCTACAGTACTGTAGGGGTTGAGGCTGTGTTCTGCTAGCTACAGTACTGTAGGGGTTGAGGCTGTGTTCTACTACAGTACTGTAGGGGTTGAGGCTGTGTTCTGCTAGCTACAGTACTGTAGGGGTTGAGGCTGTGTTCTGCTAGCTACAGTACTGTAGGGGTTGAGGCTGTGTTCTACTACAGTACTGTAGGGTTGAGGATGTGTTCTACTACAGTACTGTAGGGGTTGAGGCTGTGTTCTGCTACAGTACTGTAGGGGTTGAGGCTGTGTTCTGCTAGCTACAGTACTGTAGGGGTTGAGGCTGTGTTCTGCTACAGTACTGTAGGGGATGAGGCTGTGTTCTGCTACAGTACTGTAGGGTTGAGGCTGTGTTCTGCTAGCTACAGTACTGTAGGGGTTGAGGCTGTGTTCTGCTACAGTACTGTAGGGGTTGAGGCTGTGTTCTGCTAGCTACAGTACTGTAGGGGATGAGGCTGTGTTCTGCTAGCTACAGTACTGTAGGGGTTGAGGCTGTGTTCTGCTAGCTACAGTACTGTAGGGGTTGAGGCTGTGTTCTGCTAGCTACAGTACTGTAGGGGTTGAGGCTGTGTTCTGCTAGCTACAGTACTGTAGGGGTTGAGGCTGTGTTCTGCTAGCTACAGTACTGTAGGGGTTGAGGCTGTGTTCTGCTAGCTACAGTACTGTAGGGGTTGAGGCTGTGTTCTGCTAGCTACAGTACTGTAGGGGTTGAGGCTGTGTTCTGCTAGCTACAGTACTGTAGGGGTTGAGGCTGTGTTCTGCTAGCTACAGTACTGTAGGGGATGAGGCTGTGTTCTGCTAGCTACAGTACTGTAGGGGTTGAGGCTGTGTTCTGCTACAGTACTGTAGGTGTTGAGGCTGTGTTCTGCTAGCTACAGTACTGTAAGGGTTGAGGCTGTGTTCTGCTACAGTACTGTAGGGGATGAGGCTGTGTTCTGCTAGCTACAGTACTGTAGGGGTTGAGGCTGTGTTCTGCTAGCTACAGGACTGTAGGGGATGAGGCTGTGTTCTGCTAGCTACAGTACTGTAGGGGTTGAGGCTGTGTTCTGCTAGCTACAGTACTGTAGGGGACGAGGCTTGTGTTCTGCTAGCTACAGTACTGTAGGGGACGAGGCTGTGTTCTGCTAGCTACAGTACTGTAGGGGTTAAGGCTGTGTTCTGCTAGCTACAGTACTGTAGGGGTTGAGGCTGTGTTCTACCACAGTACTGTAGGGGATGAGGCTGTGTTCTGCTAGCTACAGTACTGTAGGGGTTGAGGCTGTGTTCTGCTAGCTACAGTACTGTAGGGGTTGAGGCTGTGTTCTACTACAGTACTGTAGGGTTGAGGATGTGTTCTACTACAGTACTGTAGGGGATGAGGCTGTGTTCTGCTACAGTACTGTAGGTGTTGAGACTGTGTTCTACTAGCTACAGTACTGTAGGTGTTGAGGCTGTGTTCTGCTACAGTACTGTAGGGATGAGGCTGTGTTCTGCTACAGTACTGTAGGTGTTGAGGCTGTGTTCTGCTAGCTACAGTACTGTAGGGGTTGAGGCTGTGTTCTGCTAGCTACAGTACTGTAGGGGTTGAGGCTGTGTTCTGCTACAGTACTGTAGGGGATGAGGCTGTGTTCTGCTAGCTACAGTACTGTAGGGGATGAGGCTGTGTTCTGCTAGCTACAGTACTGTAGGTGTTGAGGCTGTGTTCTGCTAGCTACAGTACTGTAGGGTTGAGGCTGTGTTCTGCTACAGTACTGTAGGGGATGAGGCTGTGTTCTGCTAGCTACAGTACTGTAGGGGTTGAGGCTGTGTTCTGCTAGCTACAGTACTGTAGGGGATGAGGCTGTGTTCTGCTAGCTACAGTACTGTAGGGGATGAGGCTGTGTTCTGCTAGCTACAGTACTGTAGGGGTTGAGGCTGTGTTCTGCTACAGTACTGTAGGTGTTGAGGCTGTGTTCTGCTAGCTACAGTACTGTAGGGTTGAGGCTGTGTTCTGCTACAGTACTGTAGGGGATGAGGCTGTGTTCTGCTAGCTACAGTACTGTAGGGGTTGAGGCTGTGTTCTGCTAGCTACAGTACTGTAGGGGATGAGGCTGTGTTCTGCTAGCTACAGTACTGTAGGGGATGAGGCTGTGTTCTGCTAGCTACAGTACTATAGGGGTTGAGGCTGTGTTCTGCTAGCTACAGTACTGTAGGGGTTGAGGCTGTGTTCTGTTAGCTACAGTACTGTAGGGTTGAGGCTGTGTTCTGTTAGCTACAGTACTGTAGGGGATGAGGCTGTGTTCTGCTAGCTACAGTACTGTAGGGGTTGAGGCTGTGTTCTGTTAGCTACAGTACTGTAGGGGTTGAGGCTGTGTTCTGTTAGCTACAGTACTGTAGGTGTTGAGGCTGTGTTCTGTTAGCTACAGTACTGTAGGGGTTGAGGCTGTGTTCTGCTAGCTACAGTACTGTAGGGGTTGAGGCTGTGTTCTGCTACAGTACTGTAGGGTTGAGGCTGTGTTCTGCTAGCTACAGTACTGTAGGGTTGAGGCTGTGTTCTGTTAGCTACAGCACTGTAGGGGTTGAGGCTGTGTTCTGCTAGCTACAGTACTGTAGGGTTGAGGCTGTGTTCTTCTAGCTACAGTACTGTAGGGGATGAGGCTGTGTTCTGCTACAGTACTGTAGGGGTTAAGGCTGTGTTCTGATAGCTACAGTACTGTAGGGATTGAGGCTGTGTTCTGTTAGCTACAGTACTGTAGGGGTTGAGGCTGTGTTCTGCTAGCTACAGTACTGTAGGGGTTGAGGCTGTGTTCTGCTAGCTACAGTACTGTAGGGGTTTAGGCTGTGTTCTGCTACAGTACTGTAGGGGTTGAGGCTGTGTTCTGCTACAGTACTGTAGGTGTTGAGGCTGTGTTCTGCTAGCTACAGTACTGTAGGGTTGAGGCTGTGTTCTGCTACAGTACTGTAGGGGATGAGGCTGTGTTCTGCTAGCTACAGTACTGTAGGGGTTGAGGCTGTGTTCTGCTAGCTACAGTACAGTAGGGGATGAGGCTGTGTTCTGCTAGCTACAGTACTGTAGGGGATGAGGCTGCGTTCTGCTAGCTACAGTACTGTAGGGGTTGAGGCTGTGTTCTGCTAGCTACAGTACTGTAGGGGACGAGGCTGTGTTCTGCTAGCTACAGTACTGTAGGGGTTAAGGCTGTGTTCTGCTAGCTACAGTACTGTAGGGGTTGAGGCTGTGTTCTGCTAGCTACAGTACTGTAGGGGTTGAGGCTGTGTTCTGCTAGCTACAGTACTGTAGGGGTTGAGGCTGTGTTCTGCTAGCTACAGTACTGTAGGGGATGAGGCTGTGTTCTGCTAGCTACAGTACTGTAGGGGATGAGGCTGTGTTCTGCTAGCTACAGTACTGTAGGGGTTGAGGCTGTGTTCTGCTACAGTACTGTAGGTGTTGAGGCTGTGTTCTGCTAGCTACAGTACTGTAGGGTTGAGGCTGTGTTCTGCTACAGTACTGTAGGGGATGAGGCTGTGTTCTGCTAGCTACAGTACTGTAGGGGTTGAGGCTGTGTTCTGCTAGCTACAGGACTGTAGGGGATGAGGCTGTGTTCTGCTAGCTACAGTACTGTAGGGGTTGAGGCTGTGTTCTGCTAGCTACAGTACTGTAGGGGACGAGGCTGTGTTCTGCTAGCTACAGTACTGTAGGGGACGAGGCTGTGTTCTGCTAGCTACAGTACTGTAGGGGTTAAGGCTGTGTTCTGCTAGCTACAGTACTGTAGGGGTTGAGGCTGTGTTCTACCACAGTACTGTAGGGGATGAGGCTGTGTTCTGCTAGCTACAGTACTGTAGGGGTTGAGGCTGTGTTCTGCTAGCTACAGTACTGTAGGGGTTGAGGCTGTGTTCTACTACAGTACTGTAGGGTTGAGGATGTGTTCTACTACAGTACTGTAGGGGATGAGGCTGTGTTCTGCTACAGTACTGTAGGTGTTGAGACTGTGTTCTACTAGCTACAGTACTGTAGGTGTTGAGGCTGTGTTCTGCTACAGTACTGTAGGGGATGAGGCTGTGTTCTGCTACAGTACTGTAGGTGTTGAGGCTGTGTTCTGCTAGCTACAGTACTGTAGGGGTTGAGGCTGTGTTCTGCTACAGTACTGTAGGGGATGAGGCTGTGTTCTGCTAGCTACAGTACTGTAGGGGATGAGGCTGTGTTCTGCTAGCTACAGTACTGTAGGTGTTGAGGCTGTGTTCTGCTACAGTACTGTAGGGTTGAGGCTGTGTTCTGCTACAGTACTGTAGGGGATGAGGCTGTGTTCTGCTAGCTACAGTACTGTAGGGGTTGAGGCTGTGTTCTGCTAGCTACAGTACTGTAGGGGATGAGGCTGTGTTCTGCTAGCTACAGTACTGTAGGGGATGAGGCTGTGTTCTGCTAGCTACAGTACTGTAGGGGTTGAGGCTGTGTTCTGCTACAGTACTGTAGGTGTTGAGGCTGTGTTCTGCTAGCTACAGTACTGTAGGGTTGAGGCTGTGTTCTGCTAGCTACAGTACTGTAGGGGTTGAGGCTGTGTTCTGCTAGCTACAGTACTGTAGGGGTTTAGGCTGTGTTCTGCTACAGTACTGTAGGGGTTGAGGCTGTGTTCTGCTACAGTACTGTAGGTGTTGAGGCTGTGTTCTGCTAGCTACAGTACTGTAGGGTTGAGGCTGTTTTCTGCTACAGTACTGTAGGGGATGAGGCTGTGTTCTGCTAGCTACAGTACTGTAGGGGTTGAGGCTGTGTTCTGCTAGCTACAGTACTGTAGGGGATGAGGCTGTGTTCTGCTAGCTACAGTACTGTAGGGGATGAGGCTGTGTTCTGCTAGCTACAGTACTGTAGGGGTTGAGGCTGTGTTCTGCTAGCTACAGTACTGTAGGGGACGAGGCTGTGTTCTGCTAGCTACAGTACTGTAGGGACGAGGCTGTGTTCTGCTAGCTACAGTACTGTAGGGGTTAAGGCTGTGTTCTGCTAGCTACAGTACTGTAGGGGTTGAGGCTGTGTTCTACTACAGTACTGTAGGGGATGAGGCTGTGTTCTGCTAGCTACAGTACTGTAGGGGTTGAGGCTGTGTTCTGCTAGCTACAGTACTGTAGGGGTTGAGGCTGTGTTCTACTACAGTACTGTAGGGTTGAGGATGTGTTCTACTACAGTACTGTAGGGGATGAGGCTGTGTTCTGCTACAGTACTGTAGGTGTTGAGACTGTGTTCTACTAGCTACAGTACTGTAGGTGTTGAGGCTGTGTTCTGCTACAGTACTGTAGGGGATGAGGCTGTGTTCTGCTACAGTACTGTAGGTGTTGAGGCTGTGTTCTGCTAGCTACAGTACTGTAGGGGTTGAGGCTGTGTTCTGCTACAGTACTGTAGGGGATGAGGCTGTGTTCTGCTAGCTACAGTACTGTAGGGGATGAGGCTGTGTTCTGCTAGCTACAGTACTGTAGTGTTGAGGCTGTGTTCTGCTAGCTACAGTACTGTAGGGTTGAGGCTGTGTTCTGCTACAGTACTGTAGGGGATGAGGCTGTGTTCTGCTAGCTACAGTACTGTAGGGGTTGAGGCTGTGTTCTGCTAGCTACAGTACTGTAGGGGATGAGGCTGTGTTCTGCTAGCTACAGTACTGTAGGGGATGAGGCTGTGTTCTGCTAGCTACAGTACTGTAGGGGTTGAGGCTGTGTTCTGCTACAGTACTGTAGGTGTTGAGGCTGTGTTCTGCTAGCTACAGTACTGTAGGGTTGAGGCTGTGTTCTGCTACAGTACTGTAGGGGATGAGGCTGTGTTCTGCTAGCTACAGTACTGTAGGGGTTGAGGCTGTGTTCTGCTAGCTACAGTACTGTAGGGGATGAGGCTGTGTTCTGCTAGCTACAGTACTGTAGGGGATGAGGCTGTGTTCTGCTAGCTACAGTACTATAGGGGTTGAGGCTGTGTTCTGCTAGCTACAGTACTGTAGGGGTTGAGGCTGTGTTCTGTTAGCTACAGTACTGTAGGGTTGAGGCTGTGTTCTGTTAGCTACAGTACTGTAGGGGATGAGGCTGTGTTCTGCTAGCTACAGTACTGTAGGGGTTGAGGCTGTGTTCTGTTAGCTACAGTACTGTAGGGGTTGAGGCTGTGTTCTGTTAGCTACAGTACTGTAGGTGTTGAGGCTGTGTTCTGTTAGCTACAGTACTGTAGGGGTTGAGGCTGTGTTCTGCTAGCTACAGTACTGTAGGGGTTGAGGCTGTGTTCTGCTACAGTACTGTAGGGTTGAGGCTGTGTTCTGCTAGCTACAGTACTGTAGGGTTGAGGCTGTGTTCTGTTAGCTACAGCACTGTAGGGGTTGAGGCTGTGTTCTGCTAGCTACAGTACTGTAGGGTTGAGGCTGTGTTCTGCTACAGTACTGTAGGGTTGAGGCTGTGTTCTGCTAGCTACAGTACTGTAGGGTTGAGGCTGTGTTCTGTTAGCTACAGCACTGTAGGGGTTGAGGCTGTGTTCTGCTAGCTACAGTACTGTAGGGTTGAGGCTGTGTTCTTCTAGCTACAGTACTGTAGGGGATGAGGCTGTGTTCTGCTACAGTACTGTAGGGGTTAAGGCTGTGTTCTGATAGCTACAGTACTGTAGGGATTGAGGCTGTGTTCTGTTAGCTACAGTACTGTAGGGGTTTGAGGCTGTGTTCTGCTAGCTACAGTACTGTAGGTGTTGAGGCTGTGTTCTGCTAGCTACAGTACTGTAGGGTTGAGGCTGTGTTCTGCTACAGTACTGTAGGGGATGAGGCTGTGTTCTGCTAGCTACAGTACTGTAGGGGTTGAGGCTGTGTTCTGCTAGCTACAGTACTGTAGGGGATGAGGCTGTGTTCTGCTAGCTACAGTACTGTAGGGGTTGAGGCTGTGTTCTGCTAGCTACAGTACTGTAGGGGTTGAGGCTGTGTTCTGCTAGCTACAGTACTGTAGGGGTTGAGGCTGTGTTCTGCTAGCTACAGTACTGTAGGGGTTGAGGCTGTGTTCTGCTAGCTACAGTACTGTAGGGGTTGAGGCTGTGTTCTGCTAGCTACAGTACTGTAGGGGTTGAGGCTGTGTTCTGCTAGCTACAGTACTGTAGGGGTTGAGGCTGTGTTCTGCTAGCTACAGTACTGTAGGGGTTGAGGCTGTGTTCTGCTAGCTACAGTACTGTAGGGGATGAGGCTGTGTTCTGCTAGCTACAGTACTGTAGGGGTTGAGGCTGTGTTCTGCTACAGTACTGTAGGGGATGAGGCTGTGTTCTGCTAGCTACAGTACTGTAGGGGTTGAGGCTGTGTTCTGCTAGCTACAGTACTGTAGGGGTTGAGGCTGTGTTCTGCTAGCTACAGTACTGTAGGGGTTGAGGCTGTGTTCTGCTAGCTACAGTACTGTAGGGGTTGAGGCTGTGTTCTGCTAGCTACAGTACTGTAGGGGTTGAGGCTGTGTTCTGCTAGCTACAGTACTGTAGGGGTTGAGGCTGTGTTCTGCTAGCTACAGTACTGTAGGGGTTGAGGCTGTGTTCTGCTAGCTACAGTACTGTAGGGGTTGAGGCTGTGTTCTGCTAGCTACAGTACTGTAGGGGTTGAGGCTGTGTTCTGCTAGCTACAGTACTGTAGGGGTTGAGGCTGTGTTCTGCTACAGTACTGTAGGGTTGAGGCTGTGTTCTGCTAGCTACAGTACTGTAGGGTTGAGGCTGTGTTCTGTAGCTACAGCACTGTAGGGGTTGAGGCTGTGTTCTGCTAGCTACAGTACTCGTTAGGGTTGAGGCTGTGTTCTTCTAGCTACAGTACTGTAGGGTTGAGGCTGTGTTCTGCTAGCTACAGTACTGTAGGGTTGAGGCTGTGTTCTGTTAGCTACAGCACTGTAGGGGTTGAGGCTGTGTTCTGCTAGCTACAGTACTGTAGGGTTGAGGCTGTGTTCTTCTAGCTACAGTACTGTAGGGGATGAGGCTGTGTTCTGCTACAGTACTGTAGGGGTTGAGGCTGTGTTCTGCTAGCTACAGTACTGTAGGGTTGAGGCTGTGTTCTGCTAGCTACAGTACTGTAGGGGTTGAGGCTGTGTTCTGCTAGCTACAGTACTGTAGGGGTTGAGGCTGTGTTCTGCTAGCTACAGTACTGTAGGGGTTTAGGCTGTGTTCTGCTACAGTACTGTAGGGGTTGAGGCTGTGTTCTGCTACAGTACTGTAGGTGTTGAGGCTGTGTTCTGCTAGCTACAGTACTGTAGGGTTGAGGCTGTGTTCTGCTAACAGTACTGTAGGGGATGAGGCTGTGTTCTGCTAGCTACAGTACTGTAGGGGATGAGGCTGTGTTCTGCTAGCTACAGTACAGTAGGGGATTGAGGCTGTGTTCTGCTAGCTTACAGTACTGTAGGGGATGAGGCTGTGTTCTGCTAGCTACAGTACTGTAGGGGTTGAGGCTGTGTTCTGCTAGCTACAGTACTGTAGGGGACGAGGCTGTGTTCTGCTAGCTACAGTACTGTAGGGGTTAAGGCTGTGTTCTGCTAGTTACAGTACTGTAGTTGTTGAGGCTGTGTTCTGCTAGCTACAGTACTGTAGGGGTTGAGGCTTGTGTTCTGCTAGCTACAGTACTGTAGGGGTTGAGGCTGTGTTCTGCTAGCTACACATCCTCAACCCTACAGTACTGTAGTAGAACTACCAGTACTGTAGGGTTGAGGAATGTGTTCTACTACAGTACTGTAGGGGATGAGGCTGTGTTCTGCTACAGTACTGTAGAGGTTGAGGGCTGTGTTCTGTTAGCTACAGTACTGTAGGGATTGAGGCTATGTTCAGCTAGCTACAGTACTGTAGGGGATGAGGCTGTGTTCTGCTAGCTACAGTACTGTAGGGGTTAAGGCTGTGTTCTGCTAGCTACAGTACTGTAGGTGGTTGAGGCTGTGTTCTGCTAGTTACAGTACTCTAGGGGTTGAGGCTGTGTTCTGCTACAGTACTGTAGGGGTTGAGGCTGTGTTCTGCTACAGTACTGTAGGGTTTGAGGCTGTGTTCTGTTAGCTACAGCACTGTAGGGGTTGAGGCTGTGTTCTGCTAGCTACAGTACTGTAGGGGTTGAGGCTGTGTTCTGTTAGCTACAGTACTGTAGGGTTGAGGCTGTGTTCTGTTAGCTACAGTACTGTAGGGGATGAGGCTGTGTTCTGCTAGCTACAGTACTGTAGGGGTTGAGCTGTGTTTTACTACAGTACTGTAGGTGTTGAGGCTGTGTTCTGCTACAGTACTGTAGGGTTGAGGCTGTGTTCTGTTAGCTACAGCACTGTAGGGGTTGAGGCTGTGTTCTGCTAGCTACAGTACTGTAGGGGTTGAGGCTGTGTTCTGCTAGCTACAGCACTGTAGGGGTTGAGGCTGTGTTCTGCTACAGTACTGTAGGTGTTGAGGCTGTGTTCTGCTAGTTACAGTACTGTAGGGGTTTGAGGCTGTGTTCTGCTACAGTACTGTAGGGTTGAGGCTGTGTTCTGCTACAGTACTGTAGGGGTTGAGGCTGTGTTCTGCTAGCTACAGTACTGTAGGGGTTGAGGCTGTGTTCTGCTAGCTACAGTACTGTAGGGGTTGAGGCTGTGTTCTGCTACAGTACTGTAGAGGTTGAGGCTGTGTTCTGTTAGCTACAGTACTGTAGGGGTTGAGGCTGTGTTCTGCTAGCTACAGTACTGTAGGGGATGAGGCTGTGTTCTGCTAGCTACAGTACTGTAGGGGTTGAGGCTGTACAGTACTGTAGGTGTTGAGACTGTGTTCTGCTAGTTACAGTACTGTAGGGGTTGAGGCTGTGTTCTGCTACAGTACTGTAGGGGTTGAGGCTGTGTTCTGCTACAGTACTGTAGGGTTGAGGCTGTGTTCTGTTAGCTATAGCACTGTAGGGGTTGAGGCTGTGTTCTGCTAGCTACAGTACTGTAGGGGTTGAGGCTGTGTTCTGTTAGCTACAGTACTGTAGGGTTGAGGCTGTGTTCTGTTAGCTACAGTACTGTAGGGGATGAGGCTGTGTTCTGCTAGCTACAGTACTGTAGGGGTTGAGGCTGTGTTCTGCTAGCTACAGTACTGTAGGGGTTGAGGCTGTGTTCTGCTACAGTACTGTAGGGGATGAGGCTGTGTTCTGCTAGCTACAGCACTGTAGGGTTGAGGCTGTGTTCTGTTAGCTACAGCACTGTAGGGGTTGAGGCTGTGTTCTGCTAGCTACAGTACTGTAGGGTTGAGGCTGTGTTCTTCTAGCTACAGTACTGTAGGGGATGAGGCTGTGTTCTGCTACAGTACTGTAGGGGTTAAGGCTGTGTTCTGTTAGCTACAGTACTGTAGGGGTTGAGGCTGTGTTCTGTTAGCTACAGTACTGTAGGGGTTGAGGCTGTGTTCTGCTAGCTACAGTACTGTAGGGGTTGAGGCTGTGTTCTGCTAGCTACAGTACTGTAGGGGTTTAGGCTGTGTTCTGCTACAGTACTGTAGGGGTTGAGGCTGTGTTCTGCTACAGTACTGTAGGTGTTGAGGCTGTGTTCTGCTAGCTACAGTACTGTAGGGTTGAGGCTGTGTTCTGCTACAGTACTGTAGGTGTTGAGGCTGTGTTCTGCTAGCTACAGTACTGTAGGGTTGAGGCTGTGTTCTGCTACAGTACTGTAGGGGATGAGGCTGTGTTCTGCTAGCTACAGTACTGTAGGGGTTGAGGCTGTGTTCTGCTAGCTACAGTACAGTAGGGGATGAGGCTGTGTTCTGCTAGCTACAGTACTGTAGGGGATGAGGCTGTGTTCTGCTAGCTACAGTACTGTAGGGGTTGAGGCTGTGTTCTGCTAGCTACAGTACTGTAGGGGACGAGGCTGTGTTCTGCTAGCTACAGTACTGTAGGGGTTGAGGCTGTGTTCTGCTAGCTACAGTACTGTAGGGGTTGAGGCTGTGTTCTGCTAGCTACAGTACTGTAGGGGTTGAGGCTGTGTTCTGCTAGCTACAGTACTGTAGGGGTTGAGGCTGTGTTCTGCTAGCTACAGTACTGTAGGGGATGAGGCTGTGTTCTGCTAGCTACAGTACTGTAGGGGATGAGGCTGTGTTCTGCTAGCTACAGTACTGTAGGGGTTGAGGCTGTGTTCTGCTACAGTACTGTAGGGGATGAGGCTGTGTTCTGCTAGCTACAGTACTGTAGGGGTTGAGGCTGTGTTCTGCTAGCTACAGTACTGTAGGGGATGAGGCTGTGTTCTGCTAGCTACAGTACTGTAGGGGATGAGGCTGTGTTCTGCTAGCTACAGTACTATAGGGGTTGAGGCTGTGTTCTGCTAGCTACAGTACTGTAGGGGTTGAGGCTGTGTTCTGTTAGCTACAGTACTGTAGGGTTGAGGCTGTGTTCTGTTAGCTACAGTACTGTAGGGGATGAGGCTGTGTTCTGCTAGCTACAGTACTGTAGGGGTTGAGGCTGTGTTCTGTTAGCTACAGTACTGTAGGGGTTGAGGCTGTGTTCTGTTAGCTACAGTACTGTAGGTGTTGAGGCTGTGTTCTGTTAGCTACAGTACTGTAGGGGTTGAGGCTGTGTTCTGCTAGCTACAGTACTGTAGGGGTTGAGGCTGTGTTCTGCTACAGTACTGTAGGGTTGAGGCTGTGTTCTGCTAGCTACAGTACTGTAGGGTTGAGGCTGTGTTCTGTTAGCTACAGCACTGTAGGGGTTGAGGCTGTGTTCTGCTAGCTACAGTACTGTAGGGTTGAGGCTGTGTTCTTCTAGCTACAGTACTGTAGGGGATGAGGCTGTGTTCTGCTACAGTACTGTAGGGGTTAAGGCTGTGTTCTGTTAGCTACAGTACTGTAGGGATTGAGGCTGTGTTCTGTTAGCTACAGTACTGTAGGGGTTGAGGCTGTGTTCTGCTAGCTACAGTACTGTAGGGGTTGAGGCTGTGTTCTGCTAGCTACAGTACTGTAGGGGTTTAGGCTGTGTTCTGCTACAGTACTGTAGGGGTTGAGGCTGTGTTCTGCTACAGTACTGTAGGTGTTGAGGCTGTGTTCTGCTAGCTACAGTACTGTAGGGTTGAGGCTGTGTTCTGCTACAGTACTGTAGGGGATGAGGCTGTGTTCTGCTAGCTACAGTACTGTAGGGGTTGAGGCTGTGTTCTGCTAGCTACAGTACAGTAGGGGATGAGGCTGTGTTCTGCTAGCTACAGTACTGTAGGGGATGAGGCTGTGTTCTGCTAGCTACAGTACTGTAGGGGTTGAGGCTGTGTTCTGCTAGCTACAGTACTGTAGGGGACGAGGCTGTGTTCTGCTAGCTACAGTACTGTAGGGGTTAAGGCTGTGTTCTGCTAGCTACAGTACTGTAGGGGTTGAGGCTGTGTTCTGCTAGCTACAGTACTGTAGGGGTTGAGGCTGTGTTCTGCTAGCTACAGTACTGTAGGGGTTGAGGCTGTGTTCTGCTAGCTACACATCCTCAACCCTACAGTACTGTAGTAGAACCTACAGTACTGTAGGGTTGAGGATGTGTTCTACTACAGTACTGTAGGGGATGAGGCTGTGTTCTGCTACAGTACTGTAGGTGTTGAGACTGTGTTCTACTAGCTACAGTACTGTAGGTGTTGAGGCTGTGTTCTGCTAGCTACAGTACTGTAGGGGTTGAGGCTGTGTTCTGCTACAGTACTGTAGAGGTTGAGGCTGTGTTCTGTTAGCTACAGTACTGTAGGGATTGAGGCTATGTTCAGCTAGCTACAGTACTGTAGGGGATGAGGCTGTGTTCTGCTAGCTACAGTACTGTAGGGGTTAAGGCTGTGTTCTGCTAGCTACAGTACTGTAGGTGTTGAGGCTGTGTTCTGCTAGTTACAGTACTCTAGGGGTTGAGGCTGTGTTCTGCTACAGTACTGTAGGGGTTGAGGCTGTGTTCTGCTACAGTACTGTAGGGTTGAGGCTGTGTTCTGTTAGCTACAGCACTGTAGGGGTTGAGGCTGTGTTCTGCTAGCTACAGTACTGTAGGGGTTGAGGCTGTGTTCTGTTAGCTACAGTACTGTAGGGTTGAGGCTGTGTTCTGTTAGCTACAGTACTGTAGGGGATGAGGCTGTGTTCTGCTAGCTACAGTACTGTAGGGGTTGAGGCTGTGTTTTACTACAGTACTGTAGGTGTTGAGGCTGTGTTCTGCTACAGTACTGTAGGGTTGAGGCTGTGTTCTGTTAGCTACAGCACTGTAGGGGTTGAGGCTGTGTTCTGCTAGCTACAGTACTGTAGGGGTTGAGGCTGTGTTCTGCTAGCTACAGCACTGTAGGGGTTGAGGCTGTGTTCTGCTACAGTACTGTAGGTGTTGAGGCTGTGTTCTGCTAGTTACAGTACTGTAGGGGTTGAGGCTGTGTTCTGCTACAGTACTGTAGGGTTGAGGCTGTGTTCTGCTACAGTACTGTAGGGGTTGAGGCTGTGTTCTGCTAGCTACAGTACTGTAGGGGTTGAGGCTGTGTTCTGCTAGCTACAGTACTGTAGGGGTTGAGGCTGTGTTCTGCTACAGTACTGTAGAGGTTGAGGCTGTGTTCTGTTAGCTACAGTACTGTAGGGGTTGAGGCTGTGTTCTGCTAGCTACAGTACTGTAGGGGATGAGGCTGTGTTCTGCTAGCTACAGTACTGTAGGGGTTGAGGCTGTACAGTACTGTAGGTGTTGAGACTGTGTTCTGCTAGTTACAGTACTGTAGGGGTTGAGGCTGTGTTCTGCTACAGTACTGTAGGGGTTGAGGCTGTGTTCTGCTACAGTACTGTAGGGTTGAGGCTGTGTTCTGTTAGCTATAGCACTGTAGGGGTTGAGGCTGTGTTCTGCTAGCTACAGTACTGTAGGGGTTGAGGCTGTGTTCTGTTAGCTACAGTACTGTAGGGTTGAGGCTGTGTTCTGTTAGCTACAGTACTGTAGGGGATGAGGCTGTGTTCTGCTAGCTACAGTACTGTAGGGGTTGAGGCTGTGTTCTGCTAGCTACAGTACTGTAGGGGTTGAGGCTGTGTTCTGCTACAGTACTGTAGGGGATGAGGCTGTGTTCTGCTAGCTACAGCACTGTAGGGTTGAGGCTGTGTTCTGTTAGCTACAGCACTGTAGGGGTTGAGGCTGTGTTCTGCTAGCTACAGTACTGTAGGGTTGAGGCTGTGTTCTTCTAGCTACAGTACTGTAGGGGATGAGGCTGTGTTCTGCTACAGTACTGTAGGGGTTAAGGCTGTGTTCTGTTAGCTACAGTACTGTAGGGGTTGAGGCTGTGTTCTGTTAGCTACAGTACTGTAGGGGTTGAGGCTGTGTTCTGCTAGCTACAGTACTGTAGGGGTTGAGGCTGTGTTCTGCTAGCTACAGTACTGTAGGGGTTTAGGCTGTGTTCTGCTACAGTACTGTAGGGGTTGAGGCTGTGTTCTGCTACAGTACTGTAGGTGTTGAGGCTGTGTTCTGCTAGCTACAGTACTGTAGGGTTGAGGCTGTGTTCTGCTACAGTACTGTAGGGGATGAGGCTGTGTTCTGCTAGCTACAGTACTGTAGGGGTTGAGGCTGTGTTCTGCTAGCTACAGTACTGTAGGGGATGAGGCTGTGTTCTGCTAGCTACAGTACTGTAGGGGATGAGGCTGTGTTCTGCTAGCTACAGTACTGTAGGGGTTGAGGCTGTGTTCTGCTAGCTACAGTACTGTAGGGGACGAGGCTGTGTTCTGCTAGCTACAGTACTGTAGGGGTTAAGGCTGTGTTCTGCTAGCTACAGTACTGTAGGGGTTGAGGCTGTGTTCTACTACAGTACTGTAGGGGATGAGGCTGTGTTCTGCTAGCTACAGTACTGTAGGGGTTGAGGCTGTGTTCTGCTAGCTACAGTACTGTAGGGGTTGAGGCTGTGTTCTACTACAGTACTGTAGGGTTGAGGATGTGTTCTACTACAGTACTGTAGGGGATGAGGCTGTGTTCTGCTACAGTACTGTAGGTGTTGAGACTGTGTTCTACTAGCTACAGTACTGTAGGTGTTGAGGCTGTGTTCTGCTACAGTACTGTAGGGGATGAGGCTGTGTTCTGCTACAGTACTGTAGGTGTTGAGGCTGTGTTCTGCTAGCTACAGTACTGTAGGAGTTGAGGCTGTGTTCTGCTACAGTACTGTAGGGGATGAGGCTGTGTTCTGCTAGCTACAGTACTGTAGGGGTTGAGGCTGTGTTCTGCTAGCTACAGTAGTGTAGGGGATGAGGCTGTGTTCTGCTAGCTACAGTACTGTAGGGATGAGGCTGTGTTCTGCTAGCTACAGTACTGTAGGGGTTGAGGCTGTGTTCTGCTAGCTACAGTACTGTAGGGGTTGAGGCTGTGTTCTGCTAGCTACAGTACTGTAGGGGTTGAGGCTGTGTTCTACTACAGTACTGTAGGGGATGAGGCTGTGTTCTGCTAGCTACAGTACTGTAGGGGTTGAGGCTGTGTTCTGCTAGCTACAGTACTGTAGGTGTTGAGGCTGTGTTCTGCTACAGTACTGTAGGGTTGAGGCTGTGTTCTGCTACAGTACTGTAGGTGTTGAGGCTGTGTTCTGCTAGTTACAGTACTGTAGGGGTTGAGGCTGTGTTCTGCTACAGTACTGTAGGGTTGAGGCTGTGTTCTGCTACAGTACTGTAGGGGTTGAGGCTGTGTTCTGCTAGCTACAGTACTGTAGGGGTTGAGGCTGTGTTCTGCTAGCTACAGTACTGTAGGGGTTGAGGCTGTGTTCTGCTACAGTACTGTAGAGGTTGAGGCTGTGTTCTGTTAGCTACAGTACTGTAGGGGTTGAGGCTGTGTTCTGCTAGCTACAGTACTGTAGGGGATGAGGCTGTGTTCTGCTAGCTACAGTACTGTAGGGGTTGAGGCTGTACAGTACTGTAGGTGTTGAGACTGTGTTCTGCTAGTTACAGTACTGTAGGGGTTGAGGCTGTGTTCTGCTACAGTACTGTAGGGGTTGAGGCTGTGTTCTGCTACAGTACTGTAGGGTTGAGGCTGTGTTCTGTTAGCTATAGCACTGTAGGGGTTGAGGCTGTGTTCTGCTAGCTACAGTACTGTAGGGGTTGAGGCTGTGTTCTGTTAGCTACAGTACTGTAGGGTTGAGGCTGTGTTCTGTTAGCTACAGTACTGTAGGGGATGAGGCTGTGTTCTGCTAGCTACAGTACTGTAGGGGTTGAGGCTGTGTTCTGTTAGCTACAGTACTGTAGGGGTTGAGGCTGTGTTCTGTTAGCTACAGTACTGTAGGGGTTGAGGCTGTGTTCTGTTAGCTACAGTACTGTAGGGGTTGAGGCTGTGTTCTGCTAGCTACAGTACTGTAGGGGTTGAGGCTGTGTTCTGCTAGCTACAGTACTGTAGGGGTTGAGGCTGTGTTCTGCTACAGTACTGTAGGGGATGAGGCTGTGTTCTGCTAGCTACAGTACTGTAGGGTTGAGGCTGTGTTCTGTTAGCTACGGCATGTAGGGGTTGAGGCTGTGTTCTGCTAGCTACAGTACTGTAGGGTTGAGGCTGTGTTCTTCTAGCTACAGTACTGTAGGGGTTGAGGCTGTGTTCTGCTAGCTACAGTACTGTAGGGGTTGAGGCTTTTTTTTCTGCTAGCTACAGTACTGTAGGGGTTGAGGCTTGTTTCTACGTACAGTTACTGTAGGGATGAGGCTGTGTTCTGCTACAGTACTGTAGGTGTTGAGGCTGTGTCTGCTAGCTACAGTACTGTAGGAGTTGAGGCTGTGTCTGCTACAGTTACTGTAGGGGATGAGGCCTGTTGTTCTGCTAGACTAACAGTACTGTTAGGGGATGAGGCCTGTGTTCTGCTGAGCTACAGATACTGTAGGGGTTGAGGCTGTGTTCTGCTAGCTACAAGTTACTGTAGGGGTTGATGCTGTGTTCTGCTAGCTACAGTACTGTAGGGTTTGAGGCTGTGTTCTACTACAAGTTACTGTAGGGGGAGGGGTATTGAGGCTGTTGTTCTGCTAGCTACAGTACTGTAGGGGTTGAGGCTGTGTTGCTGCTCAGTACTGTAGGGTTGAGGCTGTGTTCTGCTAGCTACAGTACTGTAGGGGTTGAGGCTGTGTTCTGCTAGCTACAGTACTGTAGGGATTGAGGCTGTGTTCTGCTAGCTCAGTACTGTAGGGGATGAGGCTGTGTTCTGCTAGCTACAGTACTGTAGGGGTTGAGGCTGTGTTCTGCTAGCTACAGTACTAGTAGGGATTGAGGCTGTGTTTGCTAGCTACAGTACTGTAGGGGTTGAGGCTGTGTTCTGCTAGTACAGTACTGTAGGGGTTGGAGGCTGTGTTCTGCTACAGTACTGTAGGGGATGAGGCTGTGTTCTGCTAGCTACAGTACTGTAGGGGTTGAGGCTGTGTTCTGCTAGCTACAGTACTGTAGGGGTTGAGGCTGTGTCTGCTTAGCTACAGTACTGTAGGGTTGAGGCTGTGTTTCTGCTAGCTACAGTACCTGTAGGGGTTGAGGCTGTGTTCTGCTAGCTACAGTACTGTAGGGGTTGAGGCTGTTCTGCTAGCTACAGTACTGTAGGGGTTGAGGCTGTGTTCTGCTACAGTACTGTAGGGTTGAGGCTGTGTTCTGCTAGCTACAGTACTGTAGGGGTTGAGGCTGTGTTCTGCTAGCTACAGTACTGTAGGGGTTGAGGCTGTGTTCTCTAGCTACAGTACTGTAGGGGTTGAGGCTGTGTTCTGCTAGCTACAGTACTGTAGGGTTGAGGCTGTGTACAGTACTGTAGGGGTTGAGGCTGTGTTCTGCTAGCTACAGTACTGTAGGGGTTGAGGCTGTGTTCTGCTACAGTACTGTAGGGGTTGAGGCTGTGTTCTGTTAGCTACAGTACTGTAGGGGTTGAGGCTGTGTTCTGCTAGCTACAGTACTGTAGGGGATGAGGCTGTGTTCTGCTAGCTACAGTACTGTAGGGGTTGAGGCTGTACAGTACTGTAGGGTGTTGAGGCTGTGTTCTGCTAGCTACAGTACTGTAGGGGTTGAGGCTGTGTTCTGCTACAGTACTGTAGGGGTTGAGGCTGTGTTCTGCTACAGTACTGTAGGGTTGAGGCTGTGTTCTGTTAGCTACAGTACTGTAGGGGTTGAGGCTGTGTTCTGCTAGCTACAGTACTGTAGGGGTTGAGGCTGTGTTCTGTTAGCTACAGTACTGTAGGGTTGAGGCTGTGTTCTGTTAGCTACAGTACTGTAGGGGATGAGGCTGTGTTCTGCTAGCTACAGTACTGTAGGGGTTGAGGCTGTGTTCTGTTAGCTACAGTACTGTAGGGGTTGAGGCTGTGTTCTGTTAGCTACAGTACTGTAGGGGTTGAGGCTGTGTTCTGTTAGCTACAGTACTGTAGGGGTTGAGGCTGTGTTCTGCTAGCTACAGTACTGTAGGGGTTGAGGCTGTGTTCTGCTACAGTACTGTAGGGGATGAGGCTGTGTTCTGCTAGCTACAGTACTGTAGGGTTGAGGCTGTGTTCTGTTAGCTACAGCACTGTAGGGGTTGAGGCTGTGTTCTGCTAGCTACAGTACTGTAGGGTTGAGGCTGTGTTCTTCTAGCTACAGTACTGTAGGGGATGAGGCTGTGTTCTGCTACAGTACTGTAGGGGTTGAGGCTGTGTTCTGCTAGCTACAGTACTGTAGGGGTTGAGGCTGTGTTCTGTTAGCTACAGTACTGTAGGGGTTGAGGCTGTGTTCTGCTAGCTACAGTACTGTAGGGGTTGAGGCTGTGTTCTGCTAGCTACAGTACTGTAGGGGTTGAGGCTGTGTTCTGCTACAGTACTGTAGGGGTTGAGGCTGTGTTCTGCTACAGTACTGTAGGTGTTGAGGCTGTGTTCTGCTAGCTACAGTACTGTAGGGTTGAGGCTGTGTTCTGCTACAGTACTGTAGGGGTTGAGGCTGTGTTCTGCTAGCTACAGTACTGTAGGGGTTGAGGCTGTGTTCTGCTAGCTACAGTACTGTAGGGGATGAGGCTGTGTTCTGCTAGCTACAGTACTGTAGGGGTTGAGGCTGTGTTCTGCTAGCTACAGTACTGTAGGGGTTGAGGCTGTGTTCTGCTAGCTACAGTACTGTAGGGGTTGAGGCTGTGTTCTGCTAGCTACAGTACTGTAGGGGTTGAGGCTGTGTTCTGCTAGCTACAGTACTGTAGGGGTTGAGGCTGTGTTCTAGCTACAGTACTGTAGGGGATGAGGCTGTGTTCTGCTAGCTACAGTACTGTAGGGGTTGAGGCTGTGTTCTGCTAGCTACAGTACTGTAGGGGTTGAGGCTGTGTTCTACTACAGTACTGTAGGGTTGAGGCTGTGTTCTACTACAGTACTGTAGGGGATGAGGCTGTGTTCTGCTACAGTACTGTAGGTGTTGAGGCTGTGTTCTGCTAGCTACAGTACTGTAGGGGTTGAGGCTGTGTTCTGCTACAGTACTGTAGGGGATGAGGCTGTGTTCTGCTACAGTACTGTAGGGTTGAGGCTGTGTTCTGCTAGCTACAGTACTGTAGGGGTTGAGGCTGTGTTCTGCTACAGTACTGTAGGGGATGAGGCTGTGTTCTGCTAGCTACAGTACTGTAGGGGTTGAGGCTGTGTTCTGCTAGCTACAGTACTGTAGGGGATGAGGCTGTGTTCTGCTAGCTACAGTACTGTAGGGGTTGAGGCTGTGTTCTGCTAGCTACAGTACTGTAGGGGTTGAGGCTGTGTTCTGCTAGCTACAGTACTGTAGGGGTTGAGGCTGTGTTCTGCTAGCTACAGTACTGTAGGGGTTGAGGCTGTGTTCTACTACAGTACTGTAGGGTTGAGGCTGTGTTCTGCTAGCTACAGTACTGTAGGGGTTGAGGCTGTGTTCTGCTAGCTACAGTACTGTAGGGGTTGAGGCTGTGTTCTGCTACAGTACTGTAGGGTTGAGGCTGTGTTCTGCTACAGTACTGTAGGGTTGAGGCTGTGTTCTGCTACAGTACTGTAGGGGTTGAGGCTGTGTTCTGCTACAGTACTGTAGGGTTGAGGCTGTGTTCTGCTAGCTACAGTACTGTAGGGGTTGAGGCTGTGTTCTGCTACAGTACTGTAGGGGTTGAGGCTGTGTTCTGCTAGCTACAGTACTGTAGGGGTTGAGGCTGTGTTCTGCTAGCTACAGTACTGTAGGGGTTGAGGCTGTGTTCTGCTAGCTACAGTACTGTAGGGGTTGAGGCTGTGTTCTGCTACAGTACTGTAGGGTTGAGGCTGTGTTCTGCTAGCTACAGTACTGTAGGGTTGAGGCTGTGTTCTGCTAGCTACAGTACTGTAGGGGTTGAGGCTGTGTTCTGCTAGCTACAGTACTGTAGGGTTGAGGCTGTGTTCTGCTAGCTACAGTACTGTAGGGGTTGAGGCTGTGTTCTGCTACAGTACTGTAGGGGTTGAGGCTGTGTTCTGTTAGCTACAGTACTGTAGGGGTTGAGGCTGTGTTCTGCTAGCTACAGTACTGTAGGGGTTGAGGCTGTGTTCTGCTAGCTACAGTACTGTAGGGGTTGAGGCTGTGTTCTGCTAGCTACAGTACTGTAGGGGTTGAGGCTGTGTTCTGCTACAGTACTGTAGGGGTTGAGGCTGTGTTCTGCTACAGTACTGTAGGGGTTGAGGCTGTGTTCTGCTAGCTACAGTACTGTAGGGTTGAGGCTGTGTTCTGCTACAGTACTGTAGGGGTTGAGGCTGTGTTCTGCTAGCTACAGTACTGTAGGGGTTGAGGCTGTGTTCTGCTAGCTACAGTACTGTAGGGGTTGAGGCTGTGTTCTGCTAGCTACAGTACTGTAGGGGATGAGGCTGTGTTCTGCTAGCTACAGTACTGTAGGGGTTGAGGCTGTGTTCTGCTAGCTACAGTACTGTAGGGGTTGAGGCTGTGTTCTGCTAGCTACAGTACTGTAGGGGTTGAGGCTGTGTTCTGCTAGCTACAGTACTGTAGGGGTTGAGGCTGTGTTCTGCTAGCTACAGTACTGTAGGGGTTGAGGCTGTGTTCTACTACAGTACTGTAGGGGATGAGGCTGTGTTCTGCTAGCTACAGTACTGTAGGGGTTGAGGCTGTGTTCTGCTACAGTACTGTAGGGGTTGAGGCTGTGTTCTGCTAGCTACAGTACTGTAGGGGTTGAGGCTGTGTTCTGTTAGCTACAGTACTGTAGGGGTTGAGGCTGTGTTCTGCTAGCTACAGTACTGTAGGGTTGAGGCTGTGTTCTGCTAGCTACAGTACTGTAGGGGTTGAGGCTGTGTTCTGCTACAGTACTGTAGGGGTTGAGGCTGTGTTCTGCTAGCTACAGTACTGTAGGGGTTGAGGCTGTGTTCTGCTAGCTACAGTACTGTAGGGGTTGAGGCTGTGTTCTGCTAGCTACAGTACTGTAGGGGTTGAGGCTGTGTTCTACTACAGTACTGTAGGGGTTGAGGCTGTGTTCTGCTAGCTACAGTACTGTAGGGGTTGAGGCTGTGTTCTGCTAGCTACAGTACTGTAGGGGTTGAGGCTGTGTTCTACTACAGTACTGTAGGGTTGAGGCTGTGTTCTAGCTACAGTACTGTAGGGGATGAGGCTGTGTTCTGCTACAGTACTGTAGGGTTGAGGCTGTGTTCTGCTAGCTACAGTACTGTAGGGTTGAGGCTGTGTTCTGCTACAGTACTGTAGGGGATGAGGCTGTGTTCTGCTAGCTACAGTACTGTAGGGGTTGAGGCTGTGTTCTGCTAGCTACAGTACTGTAGGGTTGAGGCTGTGTTCTGCTAGCTACAGTACTGTAGGGGTTGAGGCTGTGTTCTGCTAGCTACAGTACTGTAGGGGTTGAGGCTGTGTTCTGCTAGCTACAGTACTGTAGGGGTTGAGGCTGTGTTCTGCTAGCTACAGTACTGTAGGGGTTGAGGCTGTGTTCTGCTACAGTACTGTAGGGGATGAGGCTGTGTTCTGCTAGCTACAGTACTGTAGGGGTTGAGGCTGTGTTCTGCTAGCTACAGTACTGTAGGGGTTGAGGCTGTGTTCTGCTACAGTACTGTAGGGGATGAGGCTGTGTTCTGCTAGCTACAGTACTGTAGGGGTTGAGGCTGTGTTCTGCTAGCTACAGTACTGTAGGGGATGAGGCTGTGTTCTGCTAGCTACAGTACTGTAGGGGATGAGGCTGTGTTCTGCTAGCTACAGTACTGTAGGGGTTGAGGCTGTGTTCTGCTAGCTACAGTACTGTAGGGGTTGAGGCTGTGTTCTGCTAGCTACAGTACTGTAGGGGTTGAGGCTGTGTTCTAGCTACAGTACTGTAGGGGTTGAGGCTGTGTTCTGCTAGCTACAGTACTGTAGGGGTTGAGGCTGTGTTCTGCTAGCTACAGTACTGTAGGGGTTGAGGCTGTGTTCTACTACAGTACTGTAGGGTTGAGGCTGTGTTCTACTACAGTACTGTAGGGTTGAGGCTGTGTTCTGCTACAGTACTGTAGGGGATGAGGCTGTGTTCTGCTACAGTACTGTAGGTGTTGAGGCTGTGTTCTGCTAGCTACAGTACTGTAGGGGTTGAGGCTGTGTTCTGCTACAGTACTGTAGGGGATGAGGCTGTGTTCTGCTAGCTACAGTACTGTAGGGGTTGAGGCTGTGTTCTGCTAGCTACAGTACTGTAGGGGTTGAGGCTGTGTTCTGCTAGCTACAGTACTGTAGGGGTTGAGGCTGTGTTCTGCTACAGTACTGTAGGGTTGAGGCTGTGTTCTGCTAGCTACAGTACTGTAGGGTTGAGGCTGTGTTCTGTTAGCTACAGCACTGTAGGGGTTGAGGCTGTGTTCTGCTAGCTACAGTACTGTAGGGTTGAGGCTGTGTTCTTCTAGCTACAGTACTGTAGGGGATGAGGCTGTGTTCTGCTACAGTACTGTAGGGGTTAAGGCTGTGTTCTGTTAGCTACAGTACTGTAGGGGTTGAGGCTGTGTTCTGCTAGCTACAGTACTGTAGGGGTTGAGGCTGTGTTCTGCTAGCTACAGTACTGTAGGGGTTGAGGCTGTGTTCTGCTAGCTACAGTACTGTAGGGGTTTAGGCTGTGTTCTGCTACAGTACTGTAGGGGTTGAGGCTGTGTTCTGCTACAGTACTGTAGGGGTTGAGGCTGTGTTCTGCTAGCTACAGTACTGTAGGGTTGAGGCTGTTTTCTGCTACAGTACTGTAGGGGATGAGGCTGTGTTCTGCTAGCTACAGTACTGTAGGGGTTGAGGCTGTGTTCTACTACAGTACTGTAGGGGATGAGGCTGTGTTCTGCTAGCTACAGTACTGTAGGGGTTGAGGCTGTGTTCTGCTACAGTACTGTAGGGGATGAGGCTGTGTTCTGCTAGCTACAGTACTGTAGGGGTTGAGGCTGTGTTCTGCTAGCTACAGTACTGTAGGGGTTGAGGCTGTGTTCTGCTAGCTACAGTACTGTAGGGGTTGAGGCTGTGTTCTGCTACAGTACTGTAGGGTTGAGGCTGTGTTCTGCTAGCTACAGTACTGTAGGGTTGAGGCTGTGTTCTGTTAGCTACAGCACTGTAGGGGTTGAGGCTGTGTTCTGCTAGCTACAGTACTGTAGGGTTGAGGCTGTGTTCTGCTAGCTACAGTACTGTAGGGGTTGAGGCTGTGTTCTGCTACAGTACTGTAGGGGTTGAGGCTGTGTTCTGTTAGCTACAGTACTGTAGGGGTTGAGGCTGTGTTCTGTTAGCTACAGTACTGTAGGGGTTGAGGCTGTGTTCTGCTAGCTACAGTACTGTAGGGGTTGAGGCTGTGTTCTGCTAGCTACAGTACTGTAGGGGTTGAGGCTGTGTTCTGCTACAGTACTGTAGGGGTTGAGGCTGTGTTCTGCTACAGTACTGTAGGGGTTGAGGCTGTGTTCTGCTAGCTACAGTACTGTAGGGTTGAGGCTGTGTTCTGCTACAGTACTGTAGGGGATGAGGCTGTGTTCTGCTAGCTACAGTACTGTAGGGGTTGAGGCTGTGTTCTGCTAGCTACAGTACTGTAGGGGATGAGGCTGTGTTCTGCTAGCTACAGTACTGTAGGGGTTGAGGCTGTGTTCTGCTAGCTACAGTACTGTAGGGGTTGAGGCTGTGTTCTGCTAGCTACAGTACTGTAGGGGTTGAGGCTGTGTTCTGCTAGCTACAGTACTGTAGGGGTTGAGGCTGTGTTCTGCTAGCTACAGTACTGTAGGGGTTGAGGCTGTGTTCTGCTAGCTACAGTACTGTAGGGGTTGAGGCTGTGTTCTACTACAGTACTGTAGGGGTTGAGGCTGTGTTCTGCTAGCTACAGTACTGTAGGGGTTGAGGCTGTGTTCTGCTAGCTACAGTACTGTAGGGTTGAGGCTGTGTTCTAGCTACAGTACTGTAGGGTTGAGGCTGTGTTCTAGCTACAGTACTGTAGGGGCTGAGGCTGTGTTCTGCTAGCTACAGTACTGTAGGGGTTGAGGCTGTGTTCTGCTAGCTACAGTACTGTAGGGGTTGAGGCTGTGTTCTGCTACAGTACTGTAGGGGATGAGGCTGTGTTCTGCTAGCTACAGTACTGTAGGGGTTGAGGCTGTGTTCTGCTAGCTACAGTACTGTAGGGGTTGAGGCTGTGTTCTAGCTACAGTACTGTAGGGTTGAGGCTGTGTTCTAGCTACAGTACTGTAGGGGTTGAGGCTGTGTTCTGCTACAGTACTGTAGGTGTTGAGGCTGTGTTCTGCTAGCTACAGTACTGTAGGGGTTGAGGCTGTGTTCTGCTACAGTACTGTAGGGGATGAGGCTGTGTTCTGCTAGCTACAGTACTGTAGGGGTTGAGGCTGTGTTCTGCTAGCTACAGTACTGTAGGGGTTGAGGCTGTGTTCTGCTACAGTACTGTAGGGGTTGAGGCTGTGTTCTGCTAGCTACAGTACTGTAGGGGTTGAGGCTGTGTTCTGCTAGCTACAGTACTGTAGGGGTTGAGGCTGTGTTCTGCTAGCTACAGTACTGTAGGGGTTGAGGCTGTGTTCTGCTAGCTACAGTACTGTAGGGGTTGAGGCTGTGTTCTACTACAGTACTGTAGGGATGAGGCTGTGTTCTGCTAGCTACAGTACTGTAGGGGTTGAGGCTGTGTTCTGCTAGCTACAGTACTGTAGGGGTTGAGGCTGTGTTCTACTACAGTACTGTAGGGTTGAGGCTGTGTTCTACTACAGTACTGTAGGGGATGAGGCTGTGTTCTGCTACAGTACTGTAGGTGTTGAGGCTGTGTTCTGCTAGCTACAGTACTGTAGGGTTGAGGCTGTGTTCTGCTACAGTACTGTAGGGATGAGGCTGTGTTCTGCTACAGTACTGTAGGGGTTGAGGCTGTGTTCTGCTAGCTACAGTACTGTAGGGGTTGAGGCTGTGTTCTGCTACAGTACTGTAGGGGATGAGGCTGTGTTCTGCTAGCTACAGTACTGTAGGGGTTGAGGCTGTGTTCTGCTAGCTACAGTACTGTAGGGGTTGAGGCTGTGTTCTGCTAGCTACAGTACTGTAGGGTTGAGGCTGTGTTCTGCTACAGTACTGTAGGGGATGAGGCTGTGTTCTGCTAGCTACAGTACTGTAGGGGTTGAGGCTGTGTTCTGCTAGCTACAGTACTGTAGGGGTTGAGGCTGTGTTCTGCTAGCTACAGTACTGTAGGGGTTGAGGCTGTGTTCTGCTAGCTACAGTACTGTAGGGGTTGAGGCTGTGTTCTGCTAGCTACAGTACTGTAGGGGTTGAGGCTGTGTTCTGCTAGCTACAGTACTGTAGGGGTTGAGGCTGTGTTCTGCTAGCTACAGTACTGTAGGGGTTGAGGCTGTGTTCTGCTAGCTACAGTACTGTAGGGGTTGAGGCTGTGTTCTGCTAGCTACAGTACTGTAGGGTTGAGGCTGTGTTCTGCTACAGTACTGTAGGGGTTGAGGCTGTGTTCTGCTAGCTACAGTACTGTAGGGGTTGAGGCTGTGTTCTGCTAGCTACAGTACTGTAGGGGTTGAGGCTGTGTTCTGCTAGCTACAGTACTGTAGGGGTTGAGGCTGTGTTCTGCTAGCTACAGTACTGTAGGGGTTGAGGCTGTGTTCTGCTAGCTACAGTACTGTAGGGGTTGAGGCTGTGTTCTGCTACAGTACTGTAGGGGTTGAGGCTGTGTTCTGCTACAGTACTGTAGGGGTTGAGGCTGTGTTCTGCTAGCTACAGTACTGTAGGGTTGAGGCTGTGTTCTGCTAGCTACAGTACTGTAGGGGTTGAGGCTGTGTTCTGCTAGCTACAGTACTGTAGGGGTTGAGGCTGTGTTCTGCTAGCTACAGTACTGTAGGGGTTGAGGCTGTGTTCTAGCTACAGTACTGTAGGGGTTGAGGCTGTGTTCTGCTAGCTACAGTACTGTAGGGTTGAGGCTGTGTTCTGCTAGCTACAGTACTGTAGGGTTGAGGCTGTGTTCTACTACAGTACTGTAGGGTTGAGGCTGTGTTCTGCTAGCTACAGTACTGTAGGGGTTGAGGCTGTGTTCTGCTAGCTACAGTACTGTAGGGTTGAGGCTGTGTTCTGCTAGCTACAGTACTGTAGGGGTTGAGGCTGTGTTCTGCTAGCTACAGTACTGTAGGGGTTGAGGCTGTGTTCTACTACAGTACTGTAGGGTTGAGGCTGTGTTCTACTACAGTACTGTAGGGGATGAGGCTGTGTTCTGCTACAGTACTGTAGGGGTTGAGGCTGTGTTCTGCTAGCTACAGTACTGTAGGGTTGAGGCTGTGTTCTGCTACAGTACTGTAGGGGATGAGGCTGTGTTCTGCTACAGTACTGTAGGGGTTGAGGCTGTGTTCTGCTAGCTACAGTACTGTAGGGGTTGAGGCTGTGTTCTGCTACAGTACTGTAGGGGTTGAGGCTGTGTTCTGCTAGCTACAGTACTGTAGGGGTTGAGGCTGTGTTCTGCTAGCTACAGTACTGTAGGGGTTGAGGCTGTGTTCTGCTAGCTACAGTACTGTAGGGGTTGAGGCTGTGTTCTAGCTACAGTACTGTAGGGGTTGAGGCTGTGTTCTGCTACAGTACTGTAGGGGATGAGGCTGTGTTCTGCTAGCTACAGTACTGTAGGGTTGAGGCTGTGTTCTGCTAGCTACAGTACTGTAGGGGTTGAGGCTGTGTTCTGCTAGCTACAGTACTGTAGGGTTGAGGCTGTGTTCTGCTAGCTACAGTACTGTAGGGTTGAGGCTGTGTTCTGCTAGCTACAGTACTGTAGGGGTTGAGGCTGTGTTCTACTACAGTACTGTAGGTGTTGAGGCTGTGTTCTGCTAGCTACAGTACTGTAGGGGTTGAGGCTGTGTTCTGCTAGCTACAGTACTGTAGGGGTTGAGGCTGTGTTCTGCTACAGTACTGTAGGGGATGAGGCTGTGTTCTGCTAGCTACAGTACTGTAGGGTTGAGGCTGTGTTCTGCTAGCTACAGTACTGTAGGGGTTGAGGCTGTGTTCTGCTAGCTACAGTACTGTAGGGGTTGAGGCTGTGTTCTGCTAGCTACAGTACTGTAGGGGTTGAGGCTGTGTTCTGCTAGCTACAGTACTGTAGGGGTTGAGGCTGTGTTCTGCTAGCTACAGTACTGTAGGTGTTGAGGCTGTGTTCTGCTAGATACAGTACTGTAGGTGTTGAGGCTGTGTTCTGCTAGTTACAGTACTGTAGGGGTTGAGGTCATGTGTGTGTTCTGCTAGCTACAGTACTGTATTGGGTTGAGGTCTGTTCTGCTAGCTACAGTACTGTAGGGGGTTGAGGCTGTGTTCTGCTAGCTACAGTACTGTAGGGGTTGAGGCTGTGTTCTGTAGCTACAGTACTGTAGGGGTTGAGGCTGTGTTCTTACTACAGTACTGTAGGGGTTGAGGCTGTGTTCTGCTACAGTACTGTAGGTGATGAGCGCTGTGTTCTGCTAGTTACAGTACTGTAGGGTTGAGGCCATTGTTCTGCTAGCTACAGTACTGTAGGGGATTGAGGCTGTGTTCTGCTAGCTACAGTACTGTAGGGGTTGGAGGCTGTGTTCTGCTAGCTACAGTACTGGTAGGGGTTGAGGCTGTGTTCTACTACAGTACTGTAGGGATGAGGCTGTGTTCTGCTAGCTACAGTACTGTAGGGTTGAGGCTGTGTTCTGCTAGCTACGTACTGTAGGGGTTGAGGCTGTGTTCTACTACAGTACTGTAGGGTTGAGGCTGTGTTCTGCTAGCTACAGTACTGTAGGGGTTGAGGCTGTGTTCTGCTAGCTACAGTACTGTAGGGGTTGAGGCTGTGTTCTGCTACAGTACTGTAGGGGTTGAGGCTGTGTTCTGCTAGCTACAGTACTGTAGGGTTGAGGCTGTGTTCTGCTAGCTACAGTACTGTAGGGGTTGAGGCTGTGTTCTGCTAGCTACAGTACTGTAGGGGTTGAGGCTGTGTTCTACTACAGTACTGTAGGGTTGAGGCTGTGTTTCTACTACAGTACTGTAGGGGATGAGGCTGTGTTCTGCTACAGTACTGTAGGGTTGAGGCTGTGTTCTGCTAGCTACAGTACTGTAGGGTTGAGGCTGTGTTCTGCTACAGTACTGTAGGGGATGAGGCTGTGTTCTGCTACAGTACTGTAGGTGTTGAGGCTGTGTTCTGCTAGCTACAGTACTGTAGGGGTTGAGGCTGTGTTCTGCTACAGTACTGTAGGGGTTGAGGCTCAGTTCTGCTAGCTACAGTACTGTAGGTGGTTGAGGCTGTGTTCTGTTAGCTACAGTACTGTAGGGGTTGAGGCTCTGTTCTGCTAGCTACAGTATGTAGGGGTTGAGGCTGTGTTCTGCTAGGCTACAGTACTGTAGGGGGTTGAGGCTGTGTTCTGCTAGCTACAGTACTGTAGGTTTGAGGCTGTGTTATACTACAGTACTGTAGGGGTTGAGGCTGTGTTCTGCTACAGTACTGTAGGGGATGAGGCTGTGTTCTGCTAGTTACAGTACTGTAGGGTGAGGCCATGTTCTGCTAGCTACAGTACTGTAGGGGTTGAGGCTGTGTTCTGCTAGCTACAGTACTGTAAGGGTTGAGGCTGTGTTCTTGCTACAGTACTGTAAGGGATGAGGCTGTGTTCTGCTAGCTACAGTACTGTAGGGGTTGAGGCTGTGTTCTACTACAGTACTGTAGGTGTTAAGGCTGTGTTCTGTTAGCTACAGTACTGTAGGGGTTGAGGCTGTGTTCTGCTAGCTACAGTACTGTAGGGTTGAGGCTGTGTTCTACTACAGTACTGTAGGGGTTGAGGCTGTGTTCTGCTAGCTACAGTACTGTAAGGGTTGAGGCTGTGTTCTGCTAGCTACAGTACTGTAGGGGTTGAGGCTCTGTTCTGCTAGCTACAGTACTGTAGGGGTTGAGGCTGTGTTCTGCTACAGTACTGTAGGGGTTTGAGGCTGTGTTCTGTTAGCTACGTACTGTAGGGGTTGAGGCTCTGTTCTGTTAGCTACAGTACTGTAGGGGTTGAGGCTGTGTTCTGCTACAGTACTGTAGGGGTTGAGGCTGTGTTCTACTACAGTACTGTAGGGGTTAAGGCTGTGTTTCTGTTAGCTACAGTACTGTATGGGTTGAGGGCTGTGTTCTGCTAGCTACAGTACTGTAGGAGTTGAGGCTGTGTTTCTACTACAGTACTGTAGGGGATGAGGGCTGTGTTCTGCTACAGTACTGTAGGGGATGAGGCTGTGTTCTGCTACAGTACTGTAGGGGTTGAGGCTGTGTTCTGCTAGTTACAGTACTGTAGGGGTTGAGGCTGTGTTCTGCTACAGTACTGTAGGGGTTGAGGCTGTGTTCTGTTAGCTACAGTACTGTAGGGTTGAGGCTGTGTTCTGTTAGCTACAGCACTGTAGGGGTTGAGGCTGTGTTCTGCTAGCTACAGTACTGTAGGGGATGAGGCTGTGTTCTGTTAGCTACAGTACTGTAGGGTTGAGGCTGTGTTCTGTTAGCTACAGTACTGTAGGGGATGAGGCTGTGTTCTGCTAGCTACAATACTGTAGGGGTTGAGGCTGTGTTCTACTACAGTACTGTAGGTGTTGAGGCTGTGTTCTGCTACAGTACTGTAGGGTTGAGGCTGTGTTCTGTTAGCTACAGCACTGTAGGGGTTGAGGCTGTGTTCTGCTAGCTACAGTACTGTAGGGGTTGAGGCTGTGTTCTGCTAGCTACAGCACTGTAGGTGTTGAGGCTGTGTTCTGCTAGCTACAGTACTGTAGGGGTTGAAGCTATGTTCTGTAGGGGTTTAGGCTGTGTTCTGCTAGCTACAGTACTGTAGGGGTTGAGGCTGTGTTCTGTTAGCTACAGTACTGTAGGGTTGAGGCTGTGTTCTGTTAGCTACAGTACTGTAGGGGTTGAGGCTGTGTTCTGCTAGCTACAGTACTGTAGGGGATGAGGCTGTGTTCTGCTAGCTACAGTACTGTAGGGGTTGAGGCTGTGTTCTACTACAGTACTGTAGGTGTTGAGGCTGTATTCTGCTACAGTACTGTAGGGTTGAGGCTGTGTTCTGTTAGTTACAGCACTGTAGGGGTTGAGGCTGTGTTCTGCTAGCTACAGTACTGTAGGGGTTGAGGCTGTGTTCTGCTAGCTACAGCACTGTAGGTGTTGAGGCTGTGTTCTGCTAGCTACAGTACTGTAGGGGTTGAAGCTATGTTCTGTAGGGGTTTAGGCTGTGTTCTGCTACAGTACTGTAGGGGTTGAGGCTGTGTTCTGCTACAGTACTGTAGGTGTTGAGGCTGTGTTCTGCTAGCTACAGTACTGTAGGGTTGAGGCTGTGTTCTGCTACAGTACTGTAGGGGATGAGGCTGTGTTCTGCTAGCTACAGTACTGTAGGGGTTGAGGCTGTGTTCTGCTAGCTACACTACTGTAGGGGTTGAGGCTGTGTTCTGCTAGCTACAGTACTGTAGGGGTTGAGGCTGTGTTCTGCTAGCTACAGTACTGTAGGGTTGAGGCTGTGTTCTGCTAGCTACAGTACTGTAGGGGTTGAGGCTGTGTTCTGCTAGCTACAGTACTGTAGGGGTTGAGGCTGTGTTCTGTTAGCTACAGTACTGTAGGGGTTGAGGCTGTGTTCTGTTAGCTACAGTACTGTAGGGGTTGAGGCTGTGTTCTGCTAGCTACAGTACTGTAGGGGTTGAGGCTGTGTTCTGCTACAGTACTGTAGGGTTGAGGCTGTGTTCTGCTAGCTACAGTACTGTAGGGGTTGAGGCTGTGTTCTGCTAGCTACAGTACTGTAGGGGTTGAGGCTGTGTTCTGCTACAGTACTGTAGGGGTTTAGGCTGTGTTCTGTTAGCTACAGTACTGTAGGTGTTGAGGCTGTGTTCTGCTAGCTACAGTACTGTAGGGGTTGAGGCTGTGTTCTGTTAGCTACAGTACTGTAGGGGTTGAGGCTGTGTTCTGCTACAGTACTGTAGGGGTTGAGGCTGTGTTCTGCTAGCTACAGTACTGTAGGGTTGAGGCTGTGTTCTGCTAGCTACAGTACTGTAGAGGTTGAGGCTGTGTTCTGCTAGTTACAGTACTGTAGGGGTTGAGGCTGTGTTCTGCTACAGTACTGTAGGGGTTGAGGCTGTGTTCTGCTACAGTACTGTAGGGTTGAGGCTGTGTTCTGTTAGCTACAGCACTGTAGGGGTTGAGGCTGTGTTCTGCTAGCTACAGTACTGTAGGGGATGAGGCTGTGTTCTGTTAGCTACTGTACTGTAGGGTTGAGGCCATGTTCTGCTAGCTACAGTACTGTAGGGGATGAGGCTGTGTTCTGCTAGCTACAGTACTGTAGGGGTTGAGGCTGTGTTCTGCTAGCTACAGTACTGTAGGGGTTGAGGCTGTGTTCTACTACAGTACTGTAGGGGATGAGGCTGTGTTCTGCTAGCTACAGTACTGTAGGGTTGAGGCTGTGTTCTGCTAGCTACAGTACTGTAGGGGTTGAGGCTGTGTTCTGCTAGCTACAGTACTGTAGGGGTTGAGGCTGTGTTCTACTACAGTACTGTAGGGTTGAGGCTGTGTTCTACTACTGTACTGTAGGGGATGAGGATGTGTTCTGCTACAGTACTGTAGGTGTTGAGACTGTGTTCTACTAGCTACAGTACTGTAGGTGTTGAGGCTGTGTTCTGCTACAGTACTGTAGGGGATGAGGCTGTGTTCTGCTACAGTACTGTAGGTGTTGAGGCTGTGTTCTGCTAGCTACAGTACTGTAGGTGTTGAGGCTGTGTTCTGCTACAGTACTGTAGGGGTTGAGGCTCCGTTCTGCTAGCTACAGTACTGTAGGGGTTGAGGCTGTGTTCTGTTAGCTACAGTACTGTAGGGGTTGAGGCTCTGTTCTGCTAGCTACAGTACTGTAGGGGTTGAGGCTGTGTTCTGCTAGCTACAGTACTGTAGGGGTTGAGGCTGTGTTCTGCTAGCTACAGTACTGTAGGGGTTGAGGCTGTGTTCTACTACAGTACTGTAGGGGTTGAGGCTGTGTTCTGCTACAGTACTGTAGGGGATGAGGCTGTGTTCTGCTAGTTACAGTACTGTAGGGTTGAGGCCATGTTCTGCTAGCTACAGTACTGTAGGGGTTGAGGCTGTGTTCTGCTAGCTACAGTACTGTAAGGGTTGAGGCTGTGTTCTGCTACAGTACTGTAAGGGATGAGGCTGTGTTCTGCTAGCTACAGTACTGTAGGGGTTGAGGCTGTGTTCTACTACAGTACTGTAGGTGTTAAGGCTGTGTTCTGTTAGCTACAGTACTGTAGGGGTTGAGGCTGTGTTCTGCTAGCTACAGTACTGTAGGGTTGAGGCTGTGTTCTACTACAGTACTGTAGGGGTTGAGGCTGTGTTCTGCTAGCTACAGTACTGTAAGGGTTGAGGCTGTGTTCTGCTAGCTACAGTACTGTAGGGGTTGAGGCTCTGTTCTGCTAGCTACAGTAATGTAGGGGTTGAGGCTGTGTTCTGCTACAGTACTGTAGGGGTTGAGGCTGTGTTCTGTTAGCTACAGTACTGTAGGGGTTGAGGCTCTGTTCTGTTAGCTACAGTACTGTAGGGGTTGAGGCTGTGTTCTGCTACAGTACTGTAGGGGTTGAGGCTGTGTTCTACTACAGTACTGTAGGGGTTAAGGCTGTGTTCTGTTAGCTACAGTACTGTATGGGTTGAGGCTGTGTTCTGCTAGCTACAGTACTGTAGGAGTTGAGGCTGTGTTCTACTACAGTACTGTAGGGGATGAGGCTGTGTTCTGCTACAGTACTGTAGGGGTTGAGGCTGTGTTCTGCTAGTTACAGTACTGTAGGGGTTGAGGCTGTGTTCTGCTACAGTACTGTAGGGGTTGAGGCTGTGTTCTGTTAGCTACAGTACTGTAGGGTTGAGGCTGTGTTCTGTTAGCTACAGCACTGTAGGGGTTGAGGCTGTGTTCTGCTAGCTACAGTACTGTAGGGGATGAGGCTGTGTTCTGTTAGCTACAGTACTGTAGGGTTGAGGCTGTGTTCTGTTAGCTACAGTACTGTAGGGGATGAGGCTGTGTTCTACTACAGTACTGTAGGTGTTGAGGCTGTGTTCTGCTACAGTACTGTAGGGTTGAGGCTGTGTTCTGTTAGCTACAGCACTGTAGGGGTTGAGGCTGTGTTCTGCTAGCTACAGTACTGTAGGGGTTGAGGCTGTGTTCTGCTAGCTACAGCACTGTAGGTGTTGAGGCTGTGTTCTGCTAGCTACAGTACTGTAGGGGTTGAAGCTATGTTCTGTAGGGGTTTAGGCTGTGTTCTGCTAGCTACAGTACTGTAGGGGTTGAGGCTGTGTTCTGTTAGCTACAGTACTGTAGGGTTGAGGCTGTGTTCTGTTAGCTACAGTACTGTAGGGGTTGAGGCTGTGTTCTGCTAGCTACAGTACTGTAGGGGATGAGGCTGTGTTCTGCTAGCTACAGTACTGTAGGGGTTGAGGCTGTGTTCTACTACAGTACTGTAGGTGTTGAGGCTGTATTCTGCTACAGTACTGTAGGGTTGAGGCTGTGTTCTGTTAGCTACAGCACTGTAGGGGTTGAGGCTGTGTTCTGCTAGCTACAGTACTGTAGGGGTTGAGGCTGTGTTCTGCTAGCTACAGCACTGTAGGTGTTGAGGCTGTGTTCTGCTAGCTACAGTACTGTAGGGGTTGAAGCTATGTTCTGTAGGGGTTTAGGCTGTGTTCTGCTACAGTACTGTAGGGGTTGAGGCTGTGTTCTGCTACAGTACTGTAGGGGATGAGGCTGTGTTCTGCTAGCTACAGTACTGTAGGGGTTGAGGCTGTGTTCTGCTAGCTACACTACTGTAGGGGTTTAGGCTGTGTTCTGCTACAGTACTGTAGGGGTTGAGGCTGTGTTCTGCTAGCTACAGTACTGTAGGGGTTGAGGCTGTGTTCTGCTAGCTACAGTACTGTAGGGTTGAGGCTGTGTTCTGCTAGCTACAGTACTGTAGGGGTTGAGGCTGTGTTCTGCTAGCTACAGTACTGTAGGGGTTGAGGCTGTGTTCTGTTAGCTACAGTACTGTAGGGGTTGAGGCTGTGTTCTGTTAGCTACAGTACTGTAGGGGTTGAGGCTGTGTTCTGCTAGCTACAGTACTGTAGGGGTTGAGGCTGTGTTCTGCTACAGTACTGTAGGGTTGAGGCTGTGTTCTGCTAGCTACAGTACTGTAGGGGTTGAGGCTGTGTTCTGCTAGCTACAGTACTGTAGGGGTTGAGGCTGTGTTCTGCTACAGTACTGTAGGGGTTTAGGCTGTGTTCTGTTAGCTACAGTACTGTAGGTGTTGAGGCTGTGTTCTGCTAGCTACAGTACTGTAGGGGTTGAGGCTGTGTTCTGTTAGCTACAGTACTGTAGGGGTTGAGGCTGTGTTCTGCTACAGTACTGTAGGGGTTGAGGCTGTGTTCTGCTAGCTACAGTACTGTAGGGTTGAGGCTGTGTTCTGCTAGCTACAGTACTGTAGGGGTTGAGGCTGTGTTCTGCTAGTTACAGTACTGTAGGGGTTGAGGCTGTGTTCTGCTACAGTACTGTAGGGGTTGAGGCTGTGTTCTGCTACAATACTGTAGGGTTGAGGCTGTGTTCTGTTAGCTACAGCACTGTAGGGGTTGAGGCTGTGTTCTGCTAGCTACAGTACTGTAGGGGATGAGGCTGTGTTCTGTTAGCTACTGTACTGTAGGGTTGAGGCTGTGTTCTGTTAGCTACAGTACTGTAGGGGATGAGGCTGTGTTCTGCTAGCTACAGTACTGTAGGGGTTGAGGCTGTGTTCTACTACAGTACTGTAGGTGTTGAGGCTGTGTTCTGTTAGCTACAGCACTGTAGGGGTTGAGGCTGTGTTCTGCTAGCTACAGTACTGTAGGGGTTGAGGCTGTGTTCTGCTAGCTACAGCACTGTAGGTGTTGAGGCTGTGTTCTGCTAGCTACAGTACTGTAGGGGTTGAAGCTATGTTCTGTAGGGGTTTAGGCTGTGTTCTGCTAGCTACAGTACTGTAGGGGTTGAGGCTGTGTTCTGTTAGCTACAGTACTGTAGGGTTGAGGCTGTGTTCTGTTAGCTACAGTACTGTAGGGGTTTAGGCTGTGTTCTGCTACAGTACTGTAGGGGTTGAGGCTGTGTTCTGCTAGCTACAGTACTGTAGGGTTGAGGCTGTGTTCTGCTAGCTACAGTACTGTAGGGGTTGAGGCTGTGTTCTGCTAGCTACAGTACTGTAGGGGTTGAGGCTGTGTTCTGTTAGCTACAGTACTGTAGGGGTTGAGGCTGTGTTCTGTTAGCTACAGTACTGTAGGGGTTGAGGCTGTGTTCTGCTAGCTACAGTACTGTAGGGGTTGAGGCTGTGTTCTGCTACAGTACTGTAGGGTTGAGGCTGTGTTCTGCTAGCTACAGTACTGTAGGGGTTGAGGCTGTGTTCTGCTACAGTACTGTAGGGGTTTAGGCTGTGTTCTGTTAGCTACAGTACTGTAGGTGTTGAGGCTGTGTTCTGCTAGCTACAGTACTGTAGGGGTTGAAGTGGTGTTCTGTTAGCTACAGTACTGTAGGGGTTGAGGCTGTGTTCTGCTACAGTACTGTAGGGGTTGAGGCTGTGTTCTGCTAGCTACAGTACTGTAGGGTTGAGGCTGTGTTCTGCTAGCTACAGTACTGTAGGGGTTGAGGCTGTGTTCTGCTAGCTACAGTACAGTAGGGGTTGAGGCTGTGTTCTGTTAGCTACAGTACTGTAGGGGTTGAGGCTGTGTTCTGCTAGCTACAGTACTGTAGGGGTTGAGGCTGTGTTCTGTTAGCTACAGTACTGTAGGGGTTGAGGCTGTGTTCTGTTAGCTACAGTACTGTAGGGGTTGAGGCTGTGTTCTGCTAGCTACAGTACTGTAGGGGTAGAAGCTATGTTCTGTAGGGGTTTAGGCTGTGTTTTGCTACAGTACTGTAGGGGTTTAGGCTGTGTTCTGCTACAGTACTGTAGGGGTTGAGGCTGTGTTCTGCTACAGTACTGTAGGTGTTGAGGCTGTGTTCTGCTAGCTACAGTACTGTAGGGTTGAGGCTGTGTTCTGCTACAGTACTGTAGGGGATGAGGCTGTGTTCTGCTACAGTACTGTAGGGGTTGAGGCTGTGTTCTGCTAGCTACACTACTGTAGGGGTTTAGGCTGTGTTCTGCTACAGTACTGTAGGGGTTGAGGCTGTGTTCTGCTAGCTACAGTACTGTAGGGGTTGAGGCTGTGTTCTGCTAGCTACAGTACTGTAGGGGTTGAGGCTGTGTTCTGCTACAGTACTGTAGGGGTTTAGGCTGTGTTCTGTTAGCTACAGTACTGTAGGTGTTGAGGCTGTGTTCTGCTAGCTACAGTACTGTAGGGGTTGAGGCTGTGTTCTGCTAGCTACAGTACTGTAGGGGTTGAGGCTGTGTTCTGCTAGCTACAGTACTGTAAGGGTTGAGGCTGTGTTATGCTACAGTACTGTAGGGGTTGAGGCTCAATTATGCTAGCTACAGTACTGTAGGGGTTGAGGCTGTGTTCTGCTAGTTACAGTACTGTAGGGGTTGAGGCTGTGTTCTGCTACAGTACTGTAGGGGTTGAGGCTCTGTTCTGCTAGTTACAGTACTGTAGGGGTTGAGGCTGTGTTCTGCTAGCTACAGTACTGTAGGGGTTGAGGCTGTGTTCTGCTAGCTACAGTACTGTAGGGGTTGAGGCTGTGTTCTGCTAGCTACAGTACTGTAAGGGTTGAGGCTGTGTTATGCTACAGTACTGTAGGGGTTGAGGCTCTGTTATGCTAGCTACAGTACTGTAGGGGTTGAGGCTGTGTTCTGCTAGTTACAGTACTGTAGGGGTTGAGGCTGTGTTCTGCTACAGTACTGTAGGGGTTGAGGCTCTGTTCTGCTAGTTACAGTACTGTAGGGGTTGAGGCTGTGTTCTGCTAGCTACAGTACTGTAGGGGTTGAGGCTGTGTTCTGCTAGCTACAGTACTGTAGGGTTGAGGCTGTGTTCTGCTAGCTACAGTACTGTAGGGGTTGAGGCTGTGTTCTGCTAGTTACAGTACTGTAGGGGTTGAGGCTGTGTTCTGCTACAGTACTGTAGGGGTTGAGGCTGTGTTCTGCTACAGTACTGTAGGGTTGAGGCTGTGTTCTGTTAGCTACAGCACTGTAGGGGTTGAGGCTGTGTTCTGCTAGCTACAGTACTGTAGGGGATGAGGCTGTGTTCTGTTAGCTACTGTACTGTAGGGTTGAGGCTGTGTTCTGTTAGCTACAGTACTGTAGGGGATGAGGCTGTGTTCTGCTAGCTACAGTACTGTAGGGGTTGAGGCTGTGTTCTACTACAGTACTGTAGGTGTTGAGGCTGTGTTCTGCTACAGTACTGTAGGGTTGAGGCTGTGTTCTGTTAGCTACAGCACTGTAGGGGTTGAGGCTGTGTTCTGCTAGCTACAGTACTGTAGGGGTTGAGGCTGTGTTCTGCTAGCTACAGCACTGTAGGTGTTGAGGCTGTGTTCTGCTAGCTACAGTACTTTAGGGGTTGAAGCTATGTTCTGTAGGGGTTTAGGCTGTGTTCTGCTAGCTACAGTACTGTAGGGGTTGAGGCTGTGTTCTGTTAGCTACAGTACTGTAGGGTTGAGGCTGTGTTCTGTTAGCTACAGTACTGTAGGTGTTGAGACTGTGTTCTGCTAGCTACAGTACTGTAGGGGATGAGGCTGTGTTCTGCTAGCTACAGTACTGTAGGGTTGAGGCTGTGTTCTGCTACAGTACTGTAGGGGATGAGGCTGTGTTCTGCTAGCTACAGTACTGTAGGGGTTGAGGCTGTGTTCTACTACAGTACTGTAGGTGTTGAGGCTGTGTTCTGCTAGCTACAGTACTGTAGGGTTGAGGCTGTGTTCTGCTACAGTACTGTAGGGGATGAGGCTGTGTTCTGCTAGCTACAGTACTGTAGGGGTTGAGGCTGTGTTCTGCTAGCTACACTACTGTTGGGGTTTAGGCTGTGTTCTGCTACAGTACTGTAGGGGTTGAGGCTGTGTTCTGCTAGCTACAGTACTGTAGGGTTGAGGCTGTGTTCTGCTAGCTACAGTACTGTAGGGGTTGAGGCTGTGTTCTGCTACAGTACTGTAGGGGTTTAGGCTGTGTTCTGTTAGCTACAGTACTGTAGGTGTTGAGGCTGTGTTCTGCTAGCTACAGTACTGTAGGGGTTGAAGTGGTGTTCTGTTAGCTACAGTACTGTAGGGGTTGAGGCTGTGTTCTGCTACAGTACTGTAGGGGTTGAGGCTGTGTTCTGCTAGCTACAGTACTGTAGGGTTGAGGCTGTGTTCTGCTAGCTACAGTACTGTAGGGGTTGAGGCTGTGTTCTGCTAGCTACAGTACAGTAGGGGTTGAGGCTGTGTTCTGTTAGCTACAGTACTGTAGGGGTTGAGGCTGTGTTCTGCTAGCTACAGTACTGTAGGGGTTGAGGCTGTGTTCTGTTAGCTACAGTACTGTAGGGGTTGAGGCTGTGTTCTGCTAGCTACAGTACTGTAGGGGTAGAAGCTATGTTCTGTAGGGGTTTAGGCTGTGTTCTGCTACAGTACTGTAGGGGTTTAGGCTGTGTTCTGCTACAGTACTGTAGGGGTTGAGGCTGTGTTCTGCTACAGTACTGTAGGTGTTGAGGCTGTGTTCTGCTAGCTACAGTACTGTAGGGTTGAGGCTGTGTTCTGCTACAGTACTGTAGGGGATGAGGCTGTGTTCTGCTACAGTACTGTAGGGGTTGAGGCTGTGTTCTGCTAGCTACACTACTGTAGGGGTTTAGGCTGTGTTCTGCTACAGTACTGTAGGGGTTGAGGCTGTGTTCTGCTAGCTACAGTACTGTAGGGGTTGAGGCTGTGTTCTGCTAGCTACAGTACTGTAGGGGTTGAGGCTGTGTTCTGCTACAGTACTGTAGGGGTTTAGGCTGTGTTCTGTTAGCTACAGTACTGTAGGTGCTGAGGCTGTGTTCTGCTAGCTACAGTACTGTAGGGGTTGAGGCTGTGTTCTGCTAGCTACAGTACTGTAGGGGTTGAGGCTGTGTTCTGCTAGCTACAGTACTGTAAGGGTTGAGGCTGTGTTATGCTACAGTACTGTAGGGGTTGAGGCTCTGTTATGCTAGCTACAGTACTGTAGGGGTTGAGGCTGTGTTCTGCTAGTTACAGTACTGTAGGGGTTGAGGCTGTGTTCTGCTACAGTACTGTAGGGGTTGAGGCTCTGTTCTGCTAGTTACAGTACTGTAGGGGTTGAGGCTGTGTTCTGCTAGCTACAGTACTGTAGGGGTTGAGGCTGTGTTCTGCTAGCTACAGTACTGTAGAGGTTGAGGCTGTGTTCTGCTAGCTACAGTACTTTAGAGGTTGAGGCTATGTTCTGCAGTATGAGTTAAGGCTAGGAGAGAGGAGATAGTGGTAGAGACTGTAAAATGATATACAGTATGAGCCGTGCAGAGCAGCACTCACTGCTTAAAGAGGGTCTTGGCAATCAGATAAGTAGCAGGTTGTGGTATGAAGAGATTGGTCTGGAGGGCAGAGAGGGGAGAGGCAGACATACAGGGGACTTTAACAACTAGTGGTATGAAGAGATTGGTCTGGAGAGAGGAGAGGCAGACTGTCACTATGAGATCTGACTGAAAGTCACGATGAGATCTGACTGAAAGTCACCTTGAGATCTGACTGAAAGTCACCTTGAGATCTGACTGAAAGTCACCTTGAGATCTGACTGAAAGTCACCTTGAGATTTGACTGAAAGTCACCTTGAGATTTGACTGAAAGTCAACATGAGATCTGACTGAAAGTCACCTTGAGATCTGACTGAAAGTCACCATGAGATCTGACGGAAAGTCACCATGAGATCTGACGGAAAGTCACCTTGAGATCTGACTGAAAGTCAACATGAGTTGTTACTATTTTCCACAGTAGGATTGGATAAAGCGTTTTTTGAAGATGAACAGTAAAACCATTTAAATCATCAATATCCTGTCTTAAGGCATCAAGATGTCAATCAAAAATCATAAATAAACATTATTTGTTAAAGAATACACAGAGGATTTCGACTAGCGCCAGATATAGAAGAGTCTTTAGACTAGCGCCAGATATAGAAGAGGATTTAGACTAGCGGCAGATATAGAAGAGGAGCTAGACTAGCGCCAGATATAGAAGAGTCTTTAGACTAGCGCCAGGTATAGAAGAGTCTTTAGACTAGCGCCAGATATAGAAGAGGATTTAGACTAGCGCCAGATATAGAAGAGGATTTAGACTAGCGCCAGATATAGAAGAGGTGTGGAATGTGGAAAAACCTTCATCAGGTTTTTCCACATTACCTGCATCTAATTCCTCAACCGATTTAATTTCCTTTTCACACATAATATTTTGATTTGTCAGTTATTTTCTAAACCTCTGTGATTTCTAAAGTAAGTCGCACATACAAATCTGAAGGTAAATCTAGGATGTACTGTAAATTTGATACAGAAGCCAGAAGACTGAGCTGTAATTCCTTCCACAGTGATCCATTCCTCCATCCCACATTCCCTGTAACATCCTTAACCCAAAGCTCTTAAACTAATGGCGTTGCCACCCTCCCAGGTTCCCTCCCAGGTCTGCTACTCATTACGTTGAGTTGAATCTCACACAGTTTCTACTGACTGATGAACAGAGAGTAGGGATCCAGGAGAAGAGATGTACGCCATCTTGAGAAGCTGGATATGTGGACCTAACATCAGTCTGGATTAGGATATGCCTCTCCTCTCCCCAGGTGGTGGCTGACTGTTGGATTAAAACATCATAGTATTGCTTACATCACATTCCACAAGGAATTAAACCCTCTACACTGTCATTCTGTTTTTAAGGAGGAGAGGAGAGAGGGAGGGGATACTAGAGTAAGAATAACATCTATATATGCAACTAGCATCTTTTGTTGCTCGACTGAGAATGTGCTGGAAGGAGGAAATAGCCTATTTCTACGTAGCATAATTACAAAGTCCCCTGCTGTTAACCAATCAACACCCTACTGCCACCAGACCTCCTGTTACCAATCAACACCCTACTACCACCAGACCTGCTGTTACCCAATCAACACCCTACTACCACCAGACCTGCTGTTAACCAATCAACACCCTACTGCCACCAGACCTCCTGTTACCCAATCAACTCCCTACTGCCACCAGACCTGCTGTTACCAATCAACACCCTACTACCACCAGACCTGCTGTTAACCAATCAAGACCCTACTACCACCAGACCTGCTGTTAACCAATCAAGACCCTACTACCACCAGACCTGCTGTTAACCAATCAACACCCTACTACCACCAGACCTGCTGTTAACCAATCAACACCCTACTACCACCAGACCTGCTGTTACCAATCAACACCCTACTACCACCAGACCTGCTGTTACCAATCAACACCCTACTGCCACCAGACCTCCTGTTACCCAATCAACACCCTACTACCACCAGACCTCCTGTTACCCAATCAACACCCTACTACCACCAGACCTCCTGTTACCCAATCAACACCCTACTACCACCAGACATGCTGTTACCAATCAATACCCTACTACCACCAGACCTGCTGTTAACCAATCAACACCCTACTGCCACCAGACCTGCTGTTACCCAATCAACACCCTACTACCACCAGACCTGCTGTTACCCAATCAACACCCTACAACCACCAGACCTGCTGTTAACCAATCAACACCCTACTACCACCAGACCTGCTGTTAACCAATCAACACCCTACTACCACCAGACCTGCTGTTACCCAATCAACACCCTACTGCCACCAGACCTCCTGTTACCCAATCAACTCCCTACTGCCACCAGACCTCCTGTTACCAATCAACACCCTACTACCACCAGACCTGCTGTTACCCAATCAACACCCTACTGCCACCAGACCTGCTGTTACCCAATCAACACCCTACTACCACCAGACCTCCTGTTACCCAATCAACACCCTACTGCCACCAGACCTGCTGTATCACCATTATCTCAAGTAACCTATCAACAAATACTGTACCTCTTACTGTCTCTAGCAATACTTTGTACTCCTGTAACCTCTAGACTAACTACCGCCAATACCCCTGCCCCAGTCAATACTATGTACCCCTGTAACCTCTAGACTAACTACCGCCAATACCCCTGCCCCAGTCAATACTATGTACCCCTGTAACCTCTAGACTAACTACCACCAATACCTCTTCCCCAGTCAATACTATGTACCCCTGACACCACTAGACTAACTACCACCAATACCCCTGCCTCTAGCAGTATATGTATACCCATGTTACCACTAGGCTATCCCTGGTTGTGATACAATATATTTGTACAATGCAGATTTGGTGTGGTGTCTCCATAACACTATTGTAATTATTTTTGTTCAGCTAAACTCTCTGTTGTAATACAACCAGTGTCAAATGTTGTATAAGTAGACTGTGTACAGGGCTTCAGTACCTCATTGCTGTAGCATGATTAGCTATGCTGGGACACAATAAAACAAACCATCGTCATAATAACACAACACTGGGAGTCTGAAGCGCGCCAAAAAATGGTACCCTATTCCCTACATAATGCACTTCTTTTGACCAGAACCTGGACTCTAGTCAAAACTAGTGCACTGTATAGGGAATAGGGTGCCATTTTGGATTCACAATCATCTGTAAAGAGAGTCAGTGGGGGTTGAGATGGCTAAACTGATTGGATATCACCATCCTGGGAGGCTCTGATCGTGTCCGATAAGGGTCCGGGCAGCTCGCGGCTGGGTTCTCCTTTTGTAGTCCGTAATAGTTTTCAAGCCCTGCCACATTTGACGAGCGTCAGAGTCGGTGTAGTAGGATTCAAACTTAGTCCTGTATTGACGCTTTGCCTGTTTGATGGTTCGTCTGAGGACATAGCGGGATTTCTGATAAGTGTCCAGATTAGTGTCCTGTTCCTTGAATGCAGCAGCTCTAGCTTTTAGCTCGGTGCGGATGTTGCCTGTAATCCATGCCTTCTGGTTGGGATATGTACAGTACCAGTCAATAGTTTGGACACATCCACTAAATCAAGGGTTTTTCTGTATTCTGACTATTTTCTACATTGTAGAATAACAGTGAAGACATCAAAACTATGAAATAACACATATGGAATCATGAAGAAACCAAAAAAGTGTTAAACAAATCCAAATATATTTTAGATTTTAGATTCTTGTGTAGCCACCCAGTTTTGATGGCATCTATTAAAAGAGAGAGATCCCATCAGCTTTCTATAGGCTAGGCCTACTGTATGTAACGGCTTTCTTCTATCTCCTCCTCGGACGAGGAGGTGTAGCAAGGATCGGACCAAAATACAGCGTGGCTATTGAATAATAAAGAAACACGAACTTACAAAAACAATAAACGTCATGTGACCGAAACAGCCCTATCTGGTGCAAACACAAAGACAGGAACAATCACCCACGAAAACACTCACAGAATATGGCTGCCTAAATATGGTTCCCAATCAGAGACAACGATAATCACCTGACTCTGATTGAGAACCGCCTCAGGCAGCCATAGACTACGTAGACACCCCACAAAACCCCTAAGACAAAAAAACACCACAATAACCCATGTCACACCCTGGCCTGACCAAATAATTAAAGAAAACACAAAATACTAAGACCAAGGCGTGACACTGTATTTATTTCTTAACTTTCCTAATATTAAGTACATTGCTTATCTTTACAACAGGAGTATAGCCTACCTCACTGGCATGAAAGTCAACCATGGGAAAAGTGTCCTCTTTTCGCTTTAAGTGCATAGAGGACATGTGTTTTCCCCATGCCCCTGTTTCGAGACAGGGGCATGACAATGGTCCATTCTAAATGAAAACAAAGTTCACAAATATGTTATTTAGCATACGGTATGTAAAGATTAGATTAAATCAAGGATAGTCTGATGGGTGACAATAATATCACTAGTGAATTATATATTATCCCAGCTTGTGTGCAATAAGGCAAGAAACATTGCATTCCTTTTTTTTCAAGTCTCACACCGTTTGTAGCCTAGCCTATATGTTTTAATAAGGTTTGTTTAACAACTGAAGTGGCCAAATAACTTTAACATTTTTAAGCACATTAGTCCGCTTTACAATTGGTGTAGAGCCAAACTGGTATACATAAACAGCGCGTGAGTATAAAGTTTGGGGAAGTTAATTTTCACCATAAAAATCCATCTTTATAATAAAAGCATTACATGCATAGTCACATTTGCGGTCACTTTTGATAATGTTGTTTGTCTGCTAATTGATAGCATTTTGGAAAATTTGCGCTTATGGCCTACTGCTGTGTCTGCGTTGCTCTGCTTATAATGTGACGGAAATAGCCTAATAGTTTATCAACATTTTAAGCTAAACGTTCAGCGCTGTTGTCAGCCTCATTGCCTTTAAAAAAATGTTTTTATGTTAACGGTTATATTCATTTGGGATCTATCGCATCTCACAACTGTCCCAGACTATGCTTGAATATTTATTTCTAGCACAGAATAGAATAAGGTCAACTTTGTACTATGGGGGAAAGGAGATTGACAAATTGATTGGCTAGTGCTTTTGCTATTGAGTAGGACTCATCATCTTGCTGGTTTATCAATATGTTTATGAATATGTTTATCAATACGTTTATCAATACGTTTATCAATATCTTTATCAATATGTGCCTCGGAACGCCCACAGTTGGGTCCCCGATGTGTCTGTCTTCACTTGTAGCCTGTGAGAACCCAGGACCCAATCACGTAACGGGCATTGTCTAATAAGAATTGAGATATCTGAGAGAGCCATGTGAGTGAGAGGTGCATCGGAGCACGCAGCATGGAGAAGGGAATTATAATTATTAGATTCATCCCAAGGACACAACATCCACTGGCCACTAAAGGCATGGATTTTTTTAGGGGGAATTACGGCCCCACAAAGGGAAAGCCGCCGATAATTACAGCCTTTGTCAAATAGTGAATGAGAGACTGATGAGTTGTGTACAGCCTGCCCAAAAAACAAAGCAGAGCTCATGACTTTCATGCCCCTTTTTTCAAATCACCATTAGAGTTGCATCATGCAGCCTTAGAATGTATTAAACATCAAACATACAGCCCAACATTTGTATCACTACTAAAGTTGCATAAAAAGCTCATAATGAAGCATATAGTTGTACCTGTTTCTTTGTTATCCAATCAACACAGAATAGCAGAACTCCCTCAGAAATCATTTGGAGAAAATATCCTTTCTATTTGATTTGGCTTTGTTCAATTGTATTCTTCATTACCATAAAATAATATAAAATAATGCCACAGAATTCAAAGCAAATCTAGTCTGCTAAATGAACTAGTGTAACCCACAGCCATATGGCATAGCCAGATCAAATCAAATTTGACTTGTCACATACACATGGTTAGCAGATGTTAATGCTAGTGTTGCGAAATGCTTGTGCTTCTAGTTCCGACAATGCAGTCATAACCAAAGTGTAATCTAGCTAACAATTCCAAAACTCCTACCTTATAGACACAAGTGTAAGGGGATAAAGAATATGTACATGAAGATATATGAATGAGTGATGGTACAGAGCGGCATAGGCAAGATACAGTAGATGGTATTGAGTACAGTATATACATATGAGATGAGTATGTAAACAAAGTGGCTAGTGATACATGTATTACATAAGGATGCAGTAGATGATATAGAGTACAGTATATACGTATACATATGAGATGAATAATGTAGGGTATGTAAACATTATATTAGGTAGCATTGTTTAAAGTGGCTAGTGATATATTTTACATAATTTCCCATCAATTCCCATTATTAAAGTGGCTGGAGTTGAGTCAGTGTGTTGGCAGCAGCCACTCAATGTTAGTGGTGGCTGTTTAACAGTCTGATGGCCTTGAGATAGAAGCAGTTTTTCAGTCTCTCGGTCCCTGCTTTGATGCACCTGTACTGACCTCGCCTTCTGGATGATAGCGGGGTGAACAGGCAGTGGCTCAGGTGGTTGTTGTCCTTGATGATCTTTATGGCCTTCCTGTGACATCGGGTGGTGTAGGTGTCCTGGAGGGCAGGTAGTTTGCCCCCGGTGATGCGTTGTGCAGACCTCACTACCCTCTGGAGAGCCTTACGGTTGTGGGCGGAGCAGTTGCCGTACCAGGCGGTGATACAGCCCGCCAGGATGCTCTCGATTGTGCATCTGCAGAAGTTTGTGAGTGCTTTTGGTGACAAGCCGAATTTCTTCAGCCTCCTGAGGTTGAAGAGGCGCTGCTGCGCCTTCTTCACGATGCTGTCTGTGTGGGTGGACCAATTCAGTTCGTCTGTGATGTGTACGCCGAGGAACTTAAAACTTACTACCCTCTCCACTACTGTTCCATCGATGTGGATAGGGGGGTGTTCCCTCTGCTGTTTCCTGAAGTCCACAATCATCTCCTTAGTTTTGTTGACGTTGAGTGTGAGGTTATTTTCCTGACACCACACACCGAGGGCCCTCACCTCCTCCCTGTAGGCCGTCTCGTCGTTGTTGGTAATCAAGCTTACCACTCTTGTGTCGTCCGCAAACTTGATGATTGAGTTGGAGGCGTGCGTGGCCACGCAGTCGTGGGTGAACAGGGAGTACAGGAGAGGGCCTAGCATAAGGACAAGTCAGAGCTATTCAGTTCTTCTGAAATAAACTTAACTTTTTAAATACATTTTCTTCATATCCGGTTTCTATAGACCTATAGATACTGTCATGTCTTTACTATCATTAAACTGAAGACGTTGTTTTTATCAAAGATTCTCTGTAATTAGTTACTCGATTAAACTGATTAACTGTAATTAACTAGGAAGTCGGGGCACCAAGGAATGTATTCAGATTACAAAGTTATAATTTCCCAATATAACCTTTCAGATATTTTCATATCTGATCAATAGCCTTCTGATTAATGAATTATTTACTTTACCTCACGTTAGTCTCATACCAAACGTCGTAAATTGTTGGTTATCTGCACGAACCCAGTCTTCACTATGAGTCATCCATACATCAATTGTCTTAAATCATTTATTTATTACTAACTAAGTAATTCACAGAAATGCATAAACAAACAAACAAAGATAAATGTAATGAGAAGGAAATGCCCCCCCTTTGTCTAACAAGCCGCCATGCCGGTTCAGCCCACTAGGGCACATCCTCCTATCATTACATTTACCTTTGTTTGTTTGTCGACCAATAAGTCACTACATAGTGCTAATTATAACAATTCAAATGCTAATCCTTTACACATTCGAACGCTCACACATTCGGGAACAATTGTAATCAATATATATATTTACGCTCAGTGTGTCGTCTTGATCGCTGGTGAAAAGTCTTTCTTTTGTAGAATGCTCCGTCTCTCTTCCTCTGTCTTGGTTAGAGGGGATAGTTCAAATGTTTTGGCGGTTGTCGTTCTTCGCGTTCAATGATACCGAATTCCTGGCTGCAGACTAGTAATTAGTATCAAAGACTTGTTCTCATTCTGTCGGTATCGATAGAATTTAACCACGTGGTATGGTTAAAAAGATTCAGCAATGGTCTACACCTTTAGCCATCTCCGAGTGGAGGAAAAACATGGTCTCCTGATCATTTCTCAAAGTTGGGTTTTATTCGGAATGGCAGAAAAGGGCTGTCCCAGGATGTCTGACCCTAACTGGGCTCAGGGGCGGTCCAGGATGTCTGACCCTAACTGGGCTCAGGGGCGATCCAGGATGTCTGACCCTAACTGGGCTCAGGGGCGGTCCTCTGATTTAGTTCAAATCAAAAGGGAATTGTATTTTTCTTCATTAAACTGTTGGTCAACAATCATATTACACAATTATACAAACAGTATCATACCCACTCATTCATCTTATACAACAATTAGATGTAAACCTCATATTTGAGGCTATTATATAAACAGTGTTATGGTAATGTGGCCACACCGTCTCGCTTGAGCTTCCCAAGTTGTTCCAAACGGACCAGTTCGTAGCTGGACTCTTCACCGATCTTTTACACTTTGTCTGGAACATGAAATTTGTTTGTACCTCAAGCCCTGTGAGGTGAAAGGATTTCAATTGTCTCCATGAAAAACTACTCTCTATAACTGTGTGTCCATGAGGTCTTCTCAGGAATTTACGACCTCTGACCACAGCAGCCTAGGGAGGAAAGGGGGGGGGGGGGGGTTGCTATACTGAAAGAGGCCAACATCATGACACCTGTCTAAAATAAATCATGGATTTATTGTGATGGTGTAGGCTATATTGCATGGATTTATTAGACTTTTTAAAATGTAGATGTTCTAAAGGTCTGCATCGGTGGCTTGTAGGCTGAGTGGAAGCCAGGAGATGCTAAATGTATTTATATAAATTAACGGTCAATTACCGTGAGACCGACGGTTATTTGCTTGACAATCACCGACTGACAAAATGTGATGAACACCACAGAGGAGGGAATCCAGAATCAGAGGAGAAGAAAACAAAATTTTTGTGGGCGTATGGCCATAACAATTAGCCATGTTGACAGATCACAGAAACTATGAGAAATGTGTTTGTCAAAATACATCTATCATGTTATGTGTACAGAGATAAAAAGACGCTGCTTTAAAATTACGACACAGAAACACAATAGAGGTCACATCAATCACAGTGAATGATTTGTATAATATTAGTCCATCAGAGGTCACATGGTGATCCCATTAACCCTTCTTCTCGACTAAATCACTCCGAAATGGGAAGATTTGAGACAAAAATTACCATATGGTTAATACCATCCGGGATTCATTTATTCATTATTGAGACTGATTGCTCTTGGGGAAAGACATTTTAAGGGAAAATTCAAGTCAGAAAATTCCAAAGTATAAAAAGTATACAGTCTTTATAGCTGATGGTGTCCCTACAGCCTTTATAGCTGATGGTGTCCCTACAGCCTTTATAGCTGATGGTGTCCCTATAGCCTTTATAGCTGATGGTGTCCCTACAGCCTTTATAGATGGTGTCCCTATAGCCCTTTAAGATGATGGTGTCCCTACAGCCTTTGTAGATGATGGTGTCCCTACAGCCTTTATAGCTGATGGTGTCCCTACAGCCTTTATAGCTGATGGTGTCCCTACAGCCTTTATAGCTGATGGTGTCCCTATAGCCTTTATAGCTGATGGTGTCCCTATAGCCTTTATAGCTGATGGTGTCCCTACAGCCTTTATAGATGGTGTCCCTATAGCCTTTATAGCTGATGGTGTCCCTACAGCCTTTATAGATGGTGTCCCTATAGCCTTTATAGCTGATGGTGTCCCTATAGCCTTTATAGATGATGGTGTCCCTACAGCCTTTATAGCTGAGTGTCCCTACAGCCTTTATAGCTGATGGTGTCCCTACAGCCTTTATAGCTGATGGTGTCCCTATAGCCTTTATAGATGATGGTGTCCCTATAGCCTTTATAGCTGATGGTGTCCCTACAGCCTTTATAGCTGATGGTGTCCCTACAGCCTTTATAGCTGATGGTGTCCCTACAGCCTTTATAGCTGATGGTGTCCCTACAGCCTTTATAGCTGATGGTGTCCCTACAGCCTTTATAGCTGATGGTGTCCCTATAGCCTTTATAGCTGATGGTGTCCCTACAGCCTTTATAGCTGATGGTGTCCCTATAGCCCTTTAAGCTGATGGTGTCCCTACAGCCTTTATAGCTGATGGTGTCCCTACAGCCTTTATAGCTGATGGTGTCCCTACAGCCTTTATAGCTGATGGTGTCCCTACAGCCTTTATAGCTGATGGTGTCCCTATAGCCTTTATAGCTGATGGTGTCCCTACAGCCTTTATAGCTGATGGTGTCCCTATAGCCCTTTAAGCTGATGGTGTCCCTACAGCCTTTATAGCTGATGGTGTCCCTATAGCCTTTATAGCTGATGGTGTCCCTACAGCCTTTATAGCTGATGGTGTCCCTATAGCCCTTTAAGCTGATGGTGTCCCTACAGCCTTTATAGCTGATGGTGTCCCTACAGCCTTTATAGCTGATGGTGTCCCTATAGCCTTTATAGCTGATGGTGTCCCTACAGCCTTTATAGATGGTGTCCCTATAGCCCTTTAAGATGATGGTGTCCCTACAGCCTTTATAGATGATGGTGTCCCTATAGCCCTTTAAGATGATGGTGTCCCTACAGCCTTTATAGCTGATGGTGCCCCTACAGTCTTTATAGCTGATGGTGTCCCTACAGTCTTTATAGCTGACGGTGTCCCTACAGCCTTTATAGCTGATGGTGTCCCTATAGCCTTTATAGCTAAACTGACACCATCAGCTACTGTCATTCCTGTGGAACACTTGGCACACATCTCTGATCCCTTTTTGTAATACATTTGGGAATTACATTTGAGGCTGTGTTAGTCAGTTTTTCATATGTTTGTCAGCTGGTTTATTTCTCAATTGTCAGGATAGTGGAAAGAGGATAGATGGAGTATCTACTACAGTTGTTAAACTGGCTTCTCTTTCTGTCTGCCGGGATTCTCTGGTGTCTCCTCTCTAGGGACACTACATCTCTCTGGTGTCTCCTCTCTAGGGGTACTACATCTCTCTGGTGTCTCCTCTCTAGGGGCAATACATCTCTCTGGTGTCTCCTCTCTAGGGACACTACATCTCTCTGGTGTCTCCTCTCTAGGGACACTACATCTCTCTGGTGTCTCCTCTCTAGGGACACTACATCTCTCTGGTGTCTCCTCTCTAGGGACACTACATCTCTCTGGCGTCTCCTCTCTAGGGACACTACATCTCTCTGGTGTCTCCTCTCTAGGGGCACTACATCTCTCTGGTGTCTCCTCTCTAGGGACACTACATCTCTCTGGTGTCTCCTCTCTAGGGGCAATACATCTCTCTGGTGTCTCCTCTCTAGGGACACTACATCTCTCTGGTGTCTCCTCTCTAGGGGCACTACATCTCTCCATGGTAATTGAGGTTTGAAGCCCAGGATGATTGTGTTATAGTGTACTGCCACCAGTTACCTCATATCACTGGATACCACAGCTTTATACGAGAACACAAAGGGAGGGTTGAACCTCTATCTCTTCTCTTGGGCTGAGCCTCTGTCTCTGTTAAATGTCAAACTCAGCCAAGTGGTAGCCTGTTGGACCTGCTGGTATTCAAGGCCCTTCCACTGACAGCAGAGATGGGAGGGGAGGATGGCTCTTAATAATGTCTGGAATGGAGTGAATGGAATGGTATCCAACACACAATGTTTTTGATACCATTCCATTCATTCCTTTCCAGCAGGGGCAGACTTAGTGATTTGGAGGCTCTAGGCAGAGGCAAGTCTGATACCAACTTTGTATTTGTAGTCAACTTCATTGTGAAGTTATTGGCGGTCACTAAGAGACAGATAAACATCTTGATTCTATGTTTAACAGAGATCTTTTTACGCTGTAAAGAAAATACTAATCTAACGACCATAGCCGCTGAATAAAAAAATTAATTGTGTAATTTGTTGAAGTTTGTTTTTACTTCCAAAAATATTCTTAACGTCTAGTATATGATTGTGTCATTTGTTGACGTTCTAATGCACTGTTGGGGTGGCGGGTAGCCTAGTGGTTAGAACGTTGGACTAGTAACCGAAAGGTTGCAAGTTCAAATCCTCAGAGCTGACAAGGTCTGTTGTTCTGAGTTTGAGTAATCCACTCGTTCAGCAGATAGGAATCTGAATATCTACCCCTGAACTTTGTTTCAACAATTCAGAATATGTTTTGCTTTCTGTCTTCATCTAGCGAGCATACACAAATTTCCAAGACTGTATCCTTCTACTAAAACTGTTATTACTTATTCGTTTTTGAAGTTACAAGCCTGAAACCTTGAACATAGACTGCTGACACCCTGTGGAAGCCAAAGGAATTGCATCCAGGGAGCAAATGTTCAATATGACCTTTCTCTTGCATTTCTAGGAGGATAGTCTCTCTCAAAACAAATCTAGTTGTTTTTCTTTGTATCTCCTACCCTATCTATTGTATCTCCTACCCTATCTTTGTTTCTCCTACCCTATCTATTGTGTTATATTGCGTTATATTATCCTACAAACGTCAAGGTGTTTTCTTTCCAATGGTTCAAATTATATGCATATCCTGGCTTCCTGGCTTCCTGGCTTCAGGGCCTGAGCTACAGGCAGTTTACTTTGGGCACGCCAATTCAGACAAGAAATTGAGAAAAAAGGGGCCTAGCCCTAAGAAGTTCAGGGTCGTTGTGTCCACCTCGATCAAATTCTAGACGTCAGATTAAAACAAGACTATAGCTTCCATAAAGTGACCATTGGAATTAAAACATGAGTTTGTAGATGGAACAGTTTTAAAAAATGTAAAATTTTGTTCCTCTCACGTGCCCATTTCTGTCCATTACAGAACCAACGATGTGCTATCTTTTCTAGCGTTTCTGACAATGATAACATATTCTTCAGCCAAAGAAAATAAAGGAAATCACCATGCCTATTCCACCCACGCTCTACTAAGGTTTTCCAGCACACAGCTTTGACCTAATACAGTACCTACAGTATGTTGGTCTATTGTACTTCAAACAATGTGTATGCAGGTTACTTAAGATTCAAACTTATTTTCTGCTTCTATGTAGATCAGTAGTTTATACTGTATGTACAGTAACAAAAGGAAAACAACTTTCTACCACCGAAAAGACAATGTGTCACTTGTGACACAAAACAGTCATGTTTCATGTGGATCAGACACACTGCTTACTGGTTTGATACTTGGCCACAGGGTTCTCTGTCCAGATTGCTGACCAATGATGCTGAAGCACATGGGGGTCTGTCCAGATTGCTGACCGTGGTGCTGAGTAGAGCAGATACATAATGTACATTAAATCTATCATCCTCAGATTTCTGGCCGTCTCAGGGATACATATTGGAAAGAATCCCAAAAGGCAGCCTATTCCATTTATAGGGCCCTTGTCGAATAGGGCTCTGGTCAAAATTGGTGCACTATGTAGGGAACAGGGTACCATTAGGGATGTGTACATTGGCTCTGGTGTGATCACTAAGCTGCTCCTCCGTCAGACTATTGGGTTTCTACTCATATCAAGTTTCTCTCTAAACAGTCAATATGCTCTAAATGGAGGTCGGCCGAATGGCTAAATCACCCTGAATGCAGGTACTTGCTGTAAACCTCATTATGATGCTTCTGCATTTTGTTAGAGAAGAGACTTTGTGTTAGAGGAGACATCCCAAATTACAACCTATTCACGATATAGTACATTACTCTTGACCAGGGCCCATAGGGACAGTCCTTACTCTTGACCAGGGCCCATGGGGACAGTCCTTACTCTTGACCAGGGCCCATGGGGACAGTCCTTACTCTTGACCAGGGCCCATGGGGACAGTCCTTACTCTTGACCATGGCCCACGGGGACAGTAATTACTCTTGACCAGGGCCCACGGGGACAGTAGTTACTCTTGACCAGGGCCCATAGTGACAGTCATTACTCTTGACCATGGCCCATGGGGACAGTAATTACTCTTGACCAGGGCCCATAGGGACAGTAGTTACTCTTGACCAGGGCCCATAGGGACAGTCATTACTCTTGACCAGGGCCCATGGGGACAGTAGTTACTCTTGACCAGGGCCCATGGAGACAGTCATTACTCTTGACCAGGGCCCACAGGGACAGTCAATACTCTTGACCAGGGCACATAGGGACAGTCATTACTCTTGACCAGGGCCCATGGGGACAGTCATTACACTTGACCAGGGCCCATGGGGACAGTCATTACACTTGACCAGGGCCCATGGGGACAGTCATTACTCTTGACCAGGGCCCATAGGGACAGTAGTTACTCTTGACCAGGGCCCATAGGGACAGTCATTACTCTTGACCAGGGCCCATGGGGACAGTAGTTACTCTTGACCAGGGCCCATGGAGACAGTCATTACTCTTGACCAGGGCCCACAGGGACAGTCATTACTCTTGACCAGGGCACATAGGGACAGTCATTACTCTTGACCAGGGCCCATGGGGACAGTCATTACACTTGACCAGGGCCCATGGGGACAGTCATTACACTTGACCAGGGCCCATGGGGACAGTCATTACTCTTGACCAGGGCCCATAGGGACAGTAGTTACTCTTGACCAGTGCCCATAGGGACAGTCGTTACTCTTGACCAGGGCCCATGGGGAAAGTCATTAGTCTTGACCAGGGCCCATAAAGACAGTCATTACTCTTGACCAGGGCCCATGGGGACAGTAGTTACTCTTGACCAGGGCCCATAGGGGCAGTAGTTATTCTTGACCAGGGCCCAGAGGGACAGTAGTTACTCTTGACCAGGGCCCATAGGGGCAGTAGTTATTCTTGACCAGGGCCCAGAGGGACAGTAGTTACTCTTGACCAGGGCCCATGGGGACAGTCATTACTCTTGACCAGGGCCCATAGGGACAGTCATTACTCTTGACCAGGGCCCATAGGGACTGTCATTACTCTTGACCAGGGCCCATGGGGACAGTCATTACTCTTGACCAGGGCCCATGGGGACAGTCATTACTCTTGACCAGGGCCCATGGGGACAGTCATTACTCTTGACCAGGGCCCATGGAGACAGTCGTTACTCTTGAAAGGGGCCCATAGGGCCTGTCATTACCCTTAACCAGGGCCCATGGGAACAGTCATTACTCTTGACCAGGGCCCATGGGGACAGTAGTTACTCTTGACCAGGGCCCATGGAGACAGTCATTACTCTTGACCAGGGCCCATAGGGACAGTAGTTACTCTTGACCAGGGCCCATAGGGACAGTCATTACTCTTGACCAGGGCCCATGGGGACAGTAGTTACTCTTGACCAGGGCCCATGGAGACAGTCATTACTCTTGACCAGGGCCCACAGGGACAGTCATTACTCTTGACCAGGGCACATAGGGACAGTCATTACTCTTGACCAGGGCCCATGGGGACAGTCATTACACTTGACCAGGGCCCATGGGGACAGTCATTACACTTGACCAGGGCCCATGGGGACAGTCATTACTCTTGACCAGGGCCCATAGGGACAGTAGTTACTCTTGACCAGTGCCCATAGGGACAGTCGTTACTCTTGACCAGGGCCCATGGGGAAAGTCATTAGTCTTGACCAGGGCCCATAAAGACAGTCATTACTCTTGACCAGGGCCCATGGGGACAGTAGTTACTCTTGACCAGGGCCCATAGGGACTGTCATTACTCTTGACCAGGGCCCATGGGGACAGTCATTACTCTTGACCAGGGCCCATGGGGACAGTCATTACTCTTGACCAGGGCCCATGGAGACAGTCGTTACTCTTGAAAGGGGCCCATAGGGCCTGTCATTACCCTTAACCAGGGCCCATGGGAACAGTCATTACTCTTGACCAGGGCCCATGGGGACAGTAGTTACTCTTGACCAGGGCCCATGGAGACAGTCATTACTCTTGACCAGGGCCCACAGGGACAGTCAATACTTTTGACCAGGGCACATAGGGACAGTCATTACTCTTGACCAGGGCCCATGGGGACAGTCATTACTCTTGACCAGGGCACATGGGGACAGTCATTACTCTTGAACAGGGCCCATGGGGACAGTCCGAGTGAACCACAGCAGCTCAGCTGTCTCTCCCTGATGAGACCATTTGATTATTCATTAGTATTTTCTGCCATTATTCTGTCATTTTGTAAATGTTCATGAAATTTGAGCCTGATGATTTTAATAGTAAATGGTCCTGTTTTCCAATCTAAGATATCGAAGTCAAATCACATATTATTGCAGGTGAAGCTAAACATTTCTCGTGGACAGTTGAAACGGTGAAAATCTGTCAAGGCTCACGTAGATTTGTTTGATTACATGCAGCAGTAGTTCCTGGTTTTGGGTTTACCTCATTGATTATTTGGACAAATCAGGATTAGGCGAAGGCGATGCTTAAACTGGTGCATTGACTTTCAAGCCTGTGTGCAGATTAAAAAATATATC